>NC_142124.1:4660000-4960000 GCF_056152115.1 Neolamprologus brichardi | reverse complement strand
TTCACACTCATCTGTGACCTCATAAGTTATGTCGCAGGCCTTATGCTTGCTTTGTGACTTCGGTGATGTCACTCTGACATCTCCCTCTGCTGATGTTAATGTGTGTGACACAGTGAGCACAGCACTCGTTATTTTAAAACGTGTGAACATATTTTGGTTGCTGCCATCCCAACCAGACATAACCCTGCCTTTAAATTGTATAAGGAAATACAAGAACAGCTCCAGAAAAACTGGGACGCTGTGTAAAATGTAAATATGTTATGTAATGTTTAAACATTTTACAATTTCATGAAAAATGTTAGATCATTTTGAACCTGATGGCAGTAAGACGCCGCAAAAGACTTGGGACGGAAGGGTCGAAAAGTAAGTGTTACTAAAACAACAGATGGAGGAACATCTTTCAACTAATTAGGTTAACTGGCAACAAAACAAGAAAAAAAAGACATCTCAGAGAGGCAGAGTTTCTCAGAGGTTCATCAGCCTGCAAAAAGGTGCATCTACAAGTCGTGGAACAATTACAAATGTTCCTAAATGTTAAGGTTTTGAACACTTTAAAATCTCACCATCTACAGTACATGATATCCAAGTATCTGGATAAATCTCTGCGCGTGAGCGACAAGGCTTAAAATCAATTTTGCATGTGAAGCGATTGCATGTGCGATTCAGGAGAGAAAAAGGACAAATGCAGCCTCAGTGAAAACTGAAGGATCTCTGATGTTTCAGGAGTATCAGAACAGCTCAGATGCATTTTCTCTAAACACTGCTGGGCCAAAAATTGGTCACCTTTAAAGATCTGCATCCTTTGACGAGACCTAACTCGTCATGTCAGGACTTTGCATGACGACAGGTCATGCACACTCTTTCAATGATGAGGATGTCCAATTTGAGCAGGGAGTCAAGGAGGCCGTTTACACGAGGAGGGGGCTTTCACCATCTTACAATGCTGTGATTGCAGCCATTCCCCAACTCTCATGGCCATCGATCGGTTTTCGCTGATCAATGGTCTTTGATCAGTGGTTATTGATCAATAGTCATGACGGTTTGCATAGTAATGATCAAGAAAGTGACCTGTTTAAAAGGTCGGGGAAACCAGCATTCAGCTGAGACAGCTGAAGAAATCGATTGGATGAGTGGACGAGAGATTTCCTTACCTGGACGAGCATGCATCAAACCATGTGCAAAGGTTACATTGTATTATTATTTTTTAATTTACAAATAAAATGCCACAAAAATCAAAATATCTCATCATACCAGTTTATCATTGTTTCCATCAACGGCAGTCGTTTTACCTGTTTTATTATTTTCCTTATATGTGACTTTCATGTTATGTAGTTCTCATGTTGGACTACCCATTCATAATATGCAAATGTATATATTTTTAATGAGAGTTGATATTCTTTTGTTTTCATCCCCTACACGAGTCTTTCTCCTGTTCTGTGGTGCAGCCATACTGAGTGTAGAAACCCTCAGGGTGGAGTTACTGATTTCCTGTCCGGGGGGTGGAAGGAGTGGGGGAAGTTGTAGAGAATGATGCTGTGCCGTCAGCTGCATGAGAGCTGAGATTTTGACCTTCTTCGTATAATCTGAACAGCGGCGTCCCTCCTCGTCTTCTGCTGTCAGTCTGACTGAATCCCCGAGAGGATCATTAAAGGTTCATTTCTTCAAGAAAAACCTCACATCACGCTGCCCCCTCTGAATCATATCTGCTCGGCCAAATCATCCTCCTCCACATGCTCTAATTTTGCTCTTGAAAAAACATCTCTCTCTCTCTCTTTTTCCAGCTTTCTGTTGTTACATTTTCATCCAGAGCTCACAAAAAGAAAAGCTTCTGTCTTTGAACCTCAGCTCTTTGCTGATGATCTACAAAGTCCACTCAGAATAGTTTTCTTCGATATTTTCTAAAAAAGGGGCTCTCCTGCTTTGTGGGCCACATGTTACTGATTACCTGACTGTTATTTGAGGATTTTCTGGAGTGATGTCCAGAAAAATACAGAAATCCAACAAAGAATGAGTGATTTCACCTCATTCTCACCTTATAACAAATCAGCGCCTCTTTTTGATTAATATTCTATTTTTAACAAGATGTTTACATTCAGCTCTAAAAAGTGAACAACTGTCCTTTTTTGTTTATATCATCTCCAACTGCATTCACACATTGATTTAGCCGTTCTACATTTAATTCAAGTTAATTAGATACATTTTGGTCCTTTCAGGCTCCCTTACCTGTGTGGTCTCACCTGTTGGCACTTGGCTAATTATTTAAAAAGGGCTTGGTGCAGATATTCTTGTGTTCTTCTCTCGAGCAGGTAGGGGTGCTGTTTGTTTGGCTTTGGTTAAAGAACACGTGTTTCAGACTTGGCTGTAGCTCAGATGGAAGAACAGGTCATCCACTAATTAGGAGGTTGATGGTTTGATCCCTGTCTGCTTCAGTCTGTGTGCCAAACTATCCTTGGACAAGATACTGAACCCTTAGTTGCTCTCTGGTGCATTCATTGGGGTATGAATGTGTGTGAATATTGAATTGAAAGCACTTAGTCATAGGAAAAAAGTGCTTGTGTGACTGGTTGAATAAGGCATGCTGTATAACGTGCTTGGAGCGCTCCAGTGGAATAGAAAAGTCCTTTATAAGAAACGGTCCATTCACCAGTTCTGCTGAGTGAAATTCTAGTATTTTATTAGTTTGCTGCTTAGAGTTCATTAACCATTATCTGTATTCGTATGCTGCACACCTACAGTTATGAATGCAGCTTGCCAAACAAACTAATGCTTGCTGGTAATTGAACACTCCACCCTCTAATCCATATGAGGTGATTTCAGGCTCCAAAAAAATAATCGTTTCAAGATGACGAGTCCAAAACCAATAGGTGCTGTAACTGCAGCCATGTCCATCTTTGGCACCATCGCTTGACTTCCAGTTCTGTAGAAGTCTCTAAGGCTACGTTCACACTGCAGGCGAAAGCGCATCAAATCCGATTTTTTTGACCCTATGCGACCCATATCCGATCATGACAGTGTGTGATGTATGACAGTGTGAACGGCACAAATCCGATATTTTCAAATCCGATCTGGGTCACTTTCGTATGTGGTACTGAATCCGATACATATCCGATGTTTTAGAAAGCGACTGCTGTTTGATGGTCAAGTCGCATTAAATCCGTCTTTTACGTCACCGACACAAGACAGACGCCAATTATCAGCGCCGGAGAAGACATCGCGAACGCTTCCTGGCCATCCAGTGTAGATGTCAGTGAAACTATTGGGAAGACAACGTTGGAGAAACGTGAACGTTTTATTTGTACTGTATAATCTGCAGATTCTGACAGAAATCTGCAACTATCCTTTGAAGCAGCGCTCCTCTAAAACAGCAATAAGGATCATTATTAGGTTATTTACATTATTATGTAAATAACAAAATAACTTAAAGCAAAAATTGGGAAACGTGAAGTCCGAAGTCTTTATATTAAGGGCCATCAGTCAAACAATACTGTTGGTCTGGGTCTAAACAGAGCGCGTCGTGTGTGACGTCTTCTTTTGCGCATGCGGCCGCTTTGAGCGTTCACACTAGAGCGCGTTTGCTGTCACATTTTATTTGTAGTGTGAACGAGCAGACAAAAAAATCAGATTTGATCAAAAAATCGGAATTGAGCATCAAGACCTGCAGTGTGAACGTAGCCTTAGAAACACATCAGTAGAAACTTTCCCGATTAGTTCATGAGCTCAAGTAATATTATTCAATTCAATTCAATTCAATTCAATCTTTATTGGCAGACTTCATGTCCATAAAAACAAGACAGAAACACAACACCCCCCCCCAACACAAGGTATAGACCATTAAATATATATAAGTATATAAATAAGTATATAAAGCATTTGTAAAAATATAAAACCATAATATACATAAAACACAATTACTTAAGATAAATCAATAAATACACAAACACTTTAACCAGTGCTTTCTCAGACTGGATGAGTAACGGGAACCACTCACTGTCGGATCTGTAAGTGCTAAAATTATACTGCTACTCGAACCATCCAGTCGTTCTCTAAAATTGAACATTAACTTTCTTAAAAGTGCTTTAAAAGTCCAAACACCCACAGCTACAAACATCTGGCTGGCACTACCACTTCTAGGTATCCTGCAAAGGATTCTCATTGCATCATTATATGCAACATGCAGCTTCAGCATGCTACATTGTTTGTAGGATGACCACAAGGGGGCAGTATATAGCGGTGTGCAATACGCTTTAAACATACATACATATATATACACAACATGAACAGTTTTGTGAATTATGGTCCTCGGAGTCATGCAAGTGGATAATCCAGGGTGTGCTTGTTACTGACAGTAGTGCAGTAGAATTATTTTCTTCAGTAATGACATGTGTTACTATAATAAATTCAATAATTACATTACAGTTATAATTAGCAAACAAACATGCCTTTTTCCTTTCTGTGCACTTGCACTACAGTCATCTTATTTCAGTAAAATATTGGTGCAGTCTACAGTAGAGACATGGACATTACTTTTATTTTTAAAAGGACAAGAGCTCAACGGTAAAATCCAAACTGCAGCCATGACAGAAAAAAACACATATACTGCTAACAGAAAGTCAGCTCTTTGCTAGCACAGCATGCTAACACAAAGCTAGACAAGAACCCAGAGTTATGATACAGCCGAGTGCCTGCTGAGCTGAGTATTCATACATATTCCAGTGATGCTTGTCTAGTGAAATCCAAAACTAGAAATCAATTAAAATGCACCAAAGTAATGTAATCACTTTCCTTTAATCTCAGCATTCTATCATAAAGCTTTCATAACTGTTTGCATCCATCTTTCACATTAATGCCATCTTGTGGCTGCAGCTGGCTTTTGTCTCTAGAAGCAGGAATGACTCTGCTTGATTACATGCTACTGAAATCTTTATGGGTGGTCTCATGGGCGTGTCCATGTGCCATTAATAATGCAATGAGCTTGACAAGCAGCAAGGTCAGCAGCTTTCTTTTTTATGGCTGTTTGCACATGTGCATTGTGGATAAATGTTTGACAGGAAACGGATACGAGACTGGACAAGATGCCAAAGGCTCTGCTTTCACTTTTCTGAAATCAGTTACCATTTGTAGTTTGTGTGGAAATCTTTCTCTAAACTCAGATGCAGATAACTGCTTCTAGAGCTTTTCACCAAGTTATTCAGATGATTAAATTCAAAGCAAATCAAGTGTAGAATTTGTAGTTTTTTAACTGTCCTATATGTTGTTGTTTTTTAAAGAGTATCAGCATATAATGCATAGGTGTCCAACTCTGGCCCGCGGGCCAAATTTGGCCCGCAACCTAATTACATTTGGCCCGCAAAGCCATACCAAATTACTATTAGAGCTGGCCTACTGGTATTATACAGCTAATATATATATATATATATATATATATATATTGTTTAGTATTAAGCTTTGCTTGTTCCATATTCAGTTTTTCAGCAAAATGTGTTTGAGTCCATAAGAAAAGATTCATTCTTATATCTGGAGGAATAAATATATTTCAATAAATATTAACGTTAGCCCGCGACTTTGTTCCAATTTTGAATTTTGGCCCACTGTGTATTTGAGTTTGACACCCCTGATATAATGGATACTCCTCTGTTCTGACTCTAATGACTGTAATTTGCAATGGACTTCATGATTTGCTCAATAGGACATAAAACTAGTGATTGAGCCCATAAACTCACTAATAAAGTGCTTCCCATTGGTTTTTGCAACAGAAGAGCCGGTTTAAGGTAATTTATACACAGAGAAAACCATTGGGCTTCAGGTTTGTTGAGCTCCTGTGACTTGGTGGATTGTGTGTTTATTGACATGTGATGTGTTTAGAGTCGTTCGGTCCTCTTGGAGATCTGAGTTGTTTTAACACGTTTCTTCACTCTGCCTTTTTCAGGTCACGCTCATAAAACCGCTTTTAATCTTCATGAGGCCCCATGATGAAACAAAGATTTAGCTGATGCATTTATGTTGTTCTCCAGTACCTGATTCATATTATTCCCCTCGGGTGGTAAACTGCCACATAGTCAACATTTTTAGGGTTATCTGAGAGTTTTAAAATCGGATTTTCTTTTAGTCACATTGAGGTTTGGGGACAACTTTGTTTAAACACAATCAAATTGAGCAATTAAATTCTGTGTAAATAACGTTGATCTAATTTCCCTGTGTGTAACTGTGGTGTAAAACAGTCTTAGCTGATGCAGAACACACACACAAACACGCACAAAGAAGTCCATCACATTAGCGTGCTGCACAGAATTGATCTCCAGCTGCACATCGATTGCAACTTTAGTGAAGGTATTGATCTATTGATAGTTTAAGCTCTTGTTATGAAAACTCTCTGCAGGCAAGCCGATCCTAAATCACTGCCATCCTGATATAACTACAGGGAGCCATGACGGTAATAGTAATATTTTGCCTACTACTCTCATAATCTGTGTAATGACTTTTTCCTCTCTGAGCTGTGATATGTGCCTAATGCTCTGAATATACATATGAGAGGGTTACAAGAGTCATCTTTGGTGAGGGAACAGCTGGCAAACGCTCGGGCTGATCTGTGCCAACTCCTCTGGCTATTTCTGCAGAGACCAACATGTAGCTTTTCCATCTGCGGTTCCTCCACAGGATTTCTGTCGAACTCAGGTCAGCGACGCTCGTTCCACTGAAGCCTACAGACTTGGAAATAAAATATTCATCTGCATGAAAATGGATGATAACTTCAAGGCAGCTGGCAGGAATCGAAGTGAGGAGATTCATTACAAAACAGCAGATTGGAAGAGCAGGATTTTAGAGAAGATGCAGTGATTTAAGCTGTGTGAGGTCACCTACTTTTCAGGGTGATGGCAGTGATATTTTTCCAAAAGGAAATGGCATAATGTAAACATAAGAGCAACTATAGTGATAATAATATTTCTATACTGAAGTTTGATTATTTGTGCCAAAAAATGTTTAGGGTGAAAAAAAGATGCCTAAAGGTAACAATGATGTTTTTGTGCGTCCTCAGACTGCCAGCATCTTTGATGAATATTTATGTAAACTTGTATTTTGTATACATTTAAAATTATATATAATTTTTAAAAAACTGGTGTAATACAAGCAACCATTAACTTACATTGAAATGGTTCTATTTTTTATTAAATGTCTAAAAACTATGAAATAAAATACTAAAAGTGTACGACTGCTGTCTGGTCATTCTTACAAAACCTGAAATGTGTTCCACTTCAAGTATTTTTCCTTTTTAACATTTAGTGTTTTTGTATTTCTAAAATCCCAGCTATCCTCCAGTTGCACTTATTCCTCTGTGAGAGCGACTCTGGGACATGTTATGTCCTTAAATAAAGTGTTAATTTCCAGGAACATGAATAAATTAAAGGCTCAATGGGAATTTGATTCCATGTAACCTTGTTTATGTCAAATGAGAACAGAATCATAGATATCTCAGTTAAAATGCGGCAGATTGTATTGTTTGTTTTCTATATAAATAAATGAACAAACACCAGCCACATCGCAGCAACTTAGGCTACGTTCACACTGCAGGCGAAAATCAAAAATCTTTCATCAATTCATAAGACATAAATATTGGTGCCACCAATAAGCCTGTGAAATGCACATATCAATAAACAGTATTCACTCTCCCGTCCAAATCATTGATTTCAGGCGTTCCAGTCACGTCCAGGGTCACAGGTGACGACAAATCTCAGGTCACTAAGGCTACGTTCACACTGCAGGCGAAAGCGCATCAAATCCGATTTTTTTGACCCTATGCGACCCATATCCGATCATGGTGTGACAGTGTGAACGGCACAAATCCGATATTTCCAAATCCGATCTGGGTCACTTTCCTATGTGGTACTGAATCCAATACATATCTGATGTTTCAGAAAGCGACTGCTGTTTGATGGTCAAGTCGCATTAAATCCGTCTTTTACGTCACCGACACAAGACAGAAGCCAATTATCAGCGCCGGAGAAGACATCGCGAACGCTTCCTGGCCATCCTGTGAAACTGTTGGGAAGACAACGTTGGAGAAACGTGAACATTTTATTTGTACTGTATAATCTGCAGATTCTGACAGAAATCTGCAACTATCCTTTGAAGCAGCGCTCCTCTAAAACAGCAATAAGGATCATTATTAGGTTATTTACATTATTATGTCAATAACAAAATAACTTAAAGCAAAAATTGGGAAATGTAAAGTCCGAAGTCTTTATATTAAGGGCCATCAGTCAAACAATACTGTTTGCTCTGGGTCTAAACAGAGCGAGTTGTGTGTGACGTCTCTAGAGCGCGTTTGCTGTCGCATTTTATTTGTAGTGTGAACGAGCAGACAAAAAAATCGGATTTGATCAAAAAATCGGAATTGAGCATCAAGACCTGCAGTGTGAACGTAGCCTTAATGCATTTAGATGTGTAGATATGGTCAAGATGGCCTACTAAAGTTTAAGTTATCTTGAGCATCACAGGATATTTATGTGACTATGATTGTGGCATGGTTGTTAGTGCCAGACAGCGTGGTGTGAATATTTCAGAAACTGCTGATCTACTGGGATTTTTCCCACACAACCATCTCTAGGGTTTGCAGCGAATGGTCCAAAAATGATAAAATATCTGGAGACTGTTTCAAGCTACTCAAATAATCACTCGATACAAGCAAAACATCTGTGAGAGCCCAACACCTTGAAGTGAAAGAGCGGAAGCAGGAGAAGACTACACTAGCTCCACTTCTGTCAGCTAAGAACTGGAAACCGAGGCCACAATTTGCAAGGACTCATCAGATGTGAATAGAGAGTCTGAGGAGTTTTTCAGCTGTAATACTTCAATGTTCAGGTCAGGATTTGGCATAAACAACACGAACTCGTGGATCTTTCTATCAGTGGTTCAGGCTGCTGGTGGTGTAATGGTGTGGGGGAAATTTTCTTGGTGCACACTGAACCCCTAAGTATTGTTTAAGCGCCATAGCCTACCTGAGTATAGCTGCTGACCATGTCCATTCACTTAAGATCACAGTGCACCCGTGTTTTAATGGCTGCTTCCAGCAGGATAACGCGACATGACAAGAAGCTCAAATCATCTCCAAATGGTTGCTTGAACATGACACGGTACTCAAATGGCCCCCAGATCTCAAGCCAAAAAAGACCTTTTGGGATGTGCTTGAAAAGGAGATTTGCATCACAGATGTGCAGCCATGTGTGTTAATATGGAACAAAATCTCTGAAGGCAAAAAGGGTCCAACCTGGTGCTGGGAAGGTGTAATTAAAGTGGTAAATGTGTAAATGATGAAAGCAAGTGAGCAAAACTGTGGAAGAAGACTGTGTAAATTAAATTAACAGACATATGCATAGAGTTTAAACTCAAAAGTCAATTTCTTGAGAGAAATAGAAATTCAGTAAAATAATATCAAAAAGCAACAACCAGCAAAAAAGATCAAATTAAAACCAATAAAATAAGTAGAAACCTCATTTTAAAAAATGAGGAAAAACCTAAAACCATCAGAAATGAAATCAAATGTAGATTAAGTGTGAGCCTGATGTACATAAGTTTGCTATTCCAGCAAGATGGAGCCTGAAAGCTTGACTGATTCAGTCGTACTCATGTAGCAGTGAGAGGGTCAAGTCTCCTTTTTGTATACAAAGCAGTTTAACAAAGTCTCTTATGTATTACATGATGTTTATCATCCAGTAATCAATGTTATCAAATCTGATATGTGACATCCTAAGAAACAGAAGAATAATCACATTTTTATCTTTATTTTAGCTTTTAAACCTTATTGGAATTTTGCAGTTGTTTTAGGTATTTTTACGACCTAAACCCATGACATTAACAAATAGTTTGTAAGATAAATATCTAAATGTGAGCCTTATGAATGAGCTTCCACATAGCCATGAAATCGCAGCGTTGAACCGGCTGCAGCACTGACAGGACTCTGCTTATTTACTGCCCGCTGACCTGCTGGGTCACTTATTTAATCAGTTATTTTCCGCTAACGTGCCCGTGTGCGAGTTACAAAACTGACCCGCCTGCTGCATGCTACTGAAATTCCAACTCTCCATGGATGCTGCAGGGTTGAGAGCATGCTGCCTGCAGCGTTTGCACGAGCACTACCTATTTATTGCAGAGCAACATAAGCCTGGGCTCGAGGCAGAGTTGCTGTGGAGATTTGCATATTATATTTCACCCTTGTTGTTGGAGTCAGCAGTGAGTGATGGAGGCAAAAAACCCCGAGCTGCACAGGCCGGGCCAAGAACGGGGAACAAGCCTCTGCTAATTTCCTGGCAAAAAATTTCATAATTAACACGTTTGATGTAGAGGCTGCAGTTGTCAAGGTAACTGATGACACCGCATTATCACTTGGCGCTTCTGCACCCTCCATCCTCCCTCTTTCCTCCCATTCATCAAGCAGCCATTGAACAGCTCTTAGCGGGGAGGAATGGGGAGGGTAACCCCAGCTAAACTCATATCAAGCACGTATTTATTCATAGAAGCAAGTTCAGGCACCTTTATTAGTCTGGTATTAATCTCGTAAAGTCAATTACCATAATAGATGATTATGAATTACAATGGGGAGTGCAGGGCTAGGTAAACTATGAATAATAATTGCACATCACAGGGCTGCACAATTTATTTTTCTTTAAAAGGCTCACTTCACTCACATTATAAAAACCTGTGCTCTCATTTACCTCTAACCTCCACATTCAAAGCGTGCAGACAGCCATGGGTATTCTGAGAGTAGAATTACTTTAAATACTTGGTGCTGCTGCTTTTCATACAGACTATTTCTTATAGTTGCAGCGGAAACTCGTTTAATGTGAAGGGCAGTCCTTTAAAAATATGATGATGTTTTCTAAGTGTATTATTCCACTGTATTTTACAGATGTAAGTGCTTGATAGTATTTACATTTTATGCACATTTGTATTCAGGTAGATCTAATTAACTTAATTTTAGGCTATTTGCACACTCATTGCACATTGCAAGCTGATGGTTGGTCTCTAGTCGACATTGCTGTCAATGAGAAGTGGGCGGGTCCTGAAATCAACTTTGCTTACCTTCAACATGAATGATTCAATTCAATTCAATTCAATTTTATTTATATAGCGCCAAATCACAACAAAAGTCGCCTCAAGGCGCTTCATAGATACAGAGAAAAGCCCAACAATCATATGACCCCCTATGAGCAGCACTTTGGCGACAGTGGGAAGGAAAAACTCCCTTTTAACAGGAAGAAACCTCCAGCAGAACCAGGCTCAGGGAGGGGCGGGGCCATCTGCTGTGATTGGTTGGGGTGAGAGAAGGAAGACAGGATAAAGACATGCTGTGGAAGAGACACAGAGATTAATAACAGATATGATTCAATGCAGAGAGGTCTGTTAATACATAGTGAGTGAGAAAGGTGACTGGAAAGGAAAAACTCAATGCATCATGGGAATCCCCCGGCAGCCTACATCTATTGCAGCATAACTAAGGGAGGATTCAGGGTCACCTGGTCCAGCCCTAACTATATGCTTTAGCAAAAAGGAAAGTTTGAAGCCTAATCTTAAAAGTAGAGATAGTGTCTGTCTCCTGAATCCAAACTGGAAGCTGGTTCCACAGAAGAGGGGCCTGAAAACTGAAGGCTCGCCCTCCCATTCTACTTTTAAATACTCTAGGAACAACAAGTAGGCCTGCAGAGCGGGAGCGAAGTGCTCTAATAGGGTGATATGGTACTACAAGGTCATTAAGATAAGATGGGGCCTGATTATTTAAGACCTTGTATGTGAGGAGCAGGATTTTGAATTCAATTCTGGATTTAACAGGAAGCCAATGAAGGGAAGCCAAAACAGGAGAAATCTGCTCTCTCTTTCTAGTCCCTGTCAGTACTCTTGCTGCAGCATTTTGGATTAGCTGAAGGCTTTTCAGTGAGTTTTTTGGACATCCTGATAATAATGAATGATGCAACTACCAATGACAATGCAAAATACCACTGACTGAATGATGAGTTGGTAGTAAATATGTTAGAGGGATGCCTAAGCATCTAGTGCATGGAAAGTCGTAGTGATGTGCTATGAGTGAATCACTTCCTGGAAGCAATAACTACTGTGACATAAGGTGGGAGGGAGTTCTTAAAGTTAGTGATGTGCGGATCGATACTGAAATATCGATTCCTCCGATACCATTTATGTTCTAGAATCGATTCTCATATTAAAATATCGATATTTTAGTAATGTAGGGTAAATTTGTAGTTTATCATTTACAGGAACAGAGTGGAAATAAACTATATCATTTGGATTGTCTACATTGGAAGGAACTACTTCCTCTTCCGCCGTTAATAGTCATGTGCGAAATATGGCTGTATAAATGTGTCGCAGCCCCTTGGCGTGGCTCACAACAATGGCTGGGAGTAATGTGCGGACGTATTTTACCTCCACAAACAGCCAAGATGCGGTTTGTGATACATGTGGCGAGAAAGTGAGGTGTTGTAGCAACACCATTTACCTCGTTAAACACCTCAGAGTAAATCATATCACAGAATATGACGAGCGTATGTTGAGGCGAACTGAAGACGAGGAGGGGGACAGGTGCTGCTAGGGCGAGACAGACGTCTCTCGAGGAGTCCTTTAGTGCTGCAGGCAGGCAACGTGCTGAAATGGCACACAACTTCAGTTTTCTGTATAATAATTCTGCATTATTAAATGATAAGAACAAGTAATCTTACGTCCTGTAATAATTATGAAGCTATAATTTGAGATACAGTAAAAGATACAGTAAAAAAATGTTTTTGTACAAAGTATCGGTATCGGATCGGTATCGCCGATACCACCCTGAATTTTACTTGGTATCGGATCGGAAAGCAAATCAGTGGTATCGCACATCACTACTTAAAGTGACTACAGTTGGAATGAAGAATACCTGTAATTAGGGATGGGAATTTAGCGATTATTAATATCACTTAGCGATTTGATTCCTTATCAATTCTCTTACTGATTCTCATTGTATCTGCTTTGAGTCGCCATCATCAGCAAGCAGCATATCAGAGATATCACATTCCTGCAAGTTAATTCCATGTTTTTGCATGTTAGAGGTATTTCCTCTCTTTGTTGCAGTGAGTGTTGGAGTCGTTACTCAAGGAAACTGATGTATTATAATTACACAAACAAAGGTTCCTATAAGTAATACAGTACATTACTTAAGTAATTCCGGGAGACAGTAACTCGTTACATATTACATTACTTTCATGTTTTTTTGTAAAATGACCTGAAACAAATTGTCTTGTAATTACTATTTAACAATATAAACCTATAGACTACACGACACACAAATCCCCATCCTAGAGGAGACACATATGATCTTTCTCTTAGCATTTAGGTTTGAACACAGTCGACAGCACAGAGCACAGATAGAAAACCAGCACAGAGACTTTGAAGCGATCATCACGGTGATTCTACGATAGAAACATGAACAGGTAGAAACGGAAGCTGCAGCCTGACTGCTCATCGCTGCTTTTGTTACCCGTTGACGTTCAGGGTCTGACTGCTGGGTTGTGGTCAGCATTCACTCAGCTTTAATATCACTCGGCTCGTGGCTAGCTTAGCATTAGCATGCTGTCTGTGCAGATGCTTGCAAAGAGCTAAAGTTGTGTTAGCATCATAGAGCCGTTGTTTTTGCTCTGGATCCAGTTTGCACTTTACCATTGTGCTTTTATCCTGTTGCACAATAAAAATAAAAGTAATGTCCATATCCAGACTGCACCACTATTTTCCTCCTCCAGCACATGAACTAAAATCAGCCAATTGCAACCACAAGTGGAATCAATCGGCAGGCAGACGAACAATTCAAAGGAATTGGATTACTGGCAGCTGGTTCTTTACAAGAACCTATTCCTATCCCTACCTGTGATTGACATATGACCTGCAACCAAATATGCTAAAGGCAACGAGAGACCTCAGTTTTAAAGTGTGCTACAGTTACCAGGTAACTTTCCAACTTGCAGTACTTTAGATATAACATAATGTCATATGGCAGTGTGAGGCATTCTTCACTCTCATTGGTAGTCGCTTCAGTCACTCAGCTGGAAGGTGAGAAAAGCTTATCTCGAGTCCTGCCAGCTTCCCAATGCCAGCAGTTAATTACGTCCTGGAATGTCATTCACTTTCTGTGGCCTCTGGTCACTGCCTTTCTTGTACATACAATACATAAAACATTAAATGGATGTTCATGCTCTGTTTTCATAAAGGTGAGTTGTGATAAGCCTGCAGTGCTACGCTCTACAAACGTACATATGCTATGATCGTTATAGTATAATGTTAACGGTCAGAAGGGCTGAAAGTTCATCAGTGCTTTGGAACCTCATTTCAACCAGTCACACCATTAGAAGTCAGCGCATTAATATGGTGCTACAATGGTCCATGCTTTAGTTAATGTGCTTTTAGTAGGAACTCATAAGATTCACTGATCATTCCCCTAACTTAGAAATGTAATTGTGCGCAAGCCCCTCATTCTCCAATCGATCGCTTGACCGTTGGCACAGCAGACCAAGCAACTAAAAAACAGTAAATTCTATTAGCCCTGTTAGCACTTAGGAGCTAATGGTTAATAATTAAGGCTTGTGCAAGCAATGATTAGACCTGTGTACATAAATACGTTCAGTGTTGGGAAGGTTACTTTTAAAATGTATTCCATTACAGATTACAGAATACATGCCCCAAAATGTATTCTGTAACGTATTCCGTTACGTTACTCGATGAGAGTAACGTATTCTGAATACTTTGGATTACTTAATATATTATCATGCTGTTTACAACTACATGAATGTACTATTGCTGTGATTTATTACTGTTACTGAAGGTCCGCGGCTCCGAACCGTAGTAAAGGGACCTCTGGCTAATACGGTGGGTTCTGTGTCGGGCTCGTAGCCGAAAACTAGCTTTAATAGCTTACTTACAACTGGGCTCGTCAGGCTCTCTTCTTGGCTGCAGTGGTTATTATTATATTTACATGCTTCCAGCTCCCGTTTTTGCTCGATGACAGCTCGTACTTTTCCTTTTTCTCCCTCCCTCGCTCACAGACACATAACGGGTATGGCAGTCCATTCTCCCTGCAGCACGGACTACACTGCCTATGATGCTACATTCTTTAGAGCTATACCTGTAGCATTCTGCCTATTAGCTTAGCACAACAACAACAGGCGCTCTCTCACCCAGGAAACACGCAGAGAGAGAGCAGCACCCTGTAACCATGGCAACCGTAACGCTGCCGCCTGGAACAACAGAACGTAGCTGTCAAACAAAACCCAAACAGTCCTGACCCGCCACAATATGAAACAGGGAAGTACCGCCGTGTAATCCATTTATTTCAACAAAGTAACTGTATTCTAAATACCACCTTTTTAAACGGTAACTGTAACGGAATACAGTTACTCATATTTTGTATTTTAAATACGTAACGGCGTACAAGTGTTCCATTCTAACTTAGAATAAATTAAACCTGTGCTACCATGTGAGTCAGATATTAACAAGCCTATGACACAAAGTCATGTTTCCAGCAAAGCCTTTTAGTTAAGCTACATCAATGGTTACATTAACTGTAAACAGCAGCGGGTGGTGGAATTTACCTTTTGGAATCCAGTCAGCCAATGAAAACAGAGTATAAGAACTCAGAACATTAATATGTTGCTACATTAACGACCAGCGTATTAATATTTACATTAACTGTAAGTAGTCACAGGTGCGCGTGTACCAGGAACTTACCGACGATTTCGAACCGGACACAGCCAATCAGATGTAGGCATCCGCTCCAGGATTGGTCGATCATTTGCAGCACTTTAGAAAGGCGAACGTGGGCTAGTGCCATATTGTCCAATCAATGAGTTGGGCGCAGACAGCAGCGGACCTCTGTGAGAGCAGTTTTTTGTCAGAGAGGCAGAGACGCCGAAGCAGCATCAGCGCCGGGCGTACGTGGAGCCTTGGAGCATCACTGGGGAGAGCGCACACATCCACCACAAAGAGCAGGCTGAAATAACGCGACGACACTTGAACGATTATTTTATAAACGCGTCTTCTTACTGATTTTTATTTTTATTATCTTTGTGTTGGTTTTATTTTCATTCTTGTACTGGAGGAGGCGAAAAAAAGACCGAGCAAAGCTTCACTGCGGCTAATCAATTTCCTTTTTCCAGACCTGGGAATTACAATGAAACATGTAGGTGACACATTCCCATTCACTATCCGCGAATCACAATAGGGATCCCAGCGGAGGCGACAAAGAAGGAAGCAGGTAAAAAATCTATTTCATTCTGAGCACTGCTGCTTTGAGAGGCATGAAAATTGTGAACCGGAGTGGCGTGCGATGCTTTTAATCATGCGTAACTTCAAAGCTGTAGTCACATTTTGGGTTTGCGAGTGTCGGAGTTTACATTAAGGCATCTTTAACCCACAATTTGTTTTTGGTTTATGGTTTGTTGTAAAATACGATTGAAATTAACTTAAAAGGCATCAGCAGTGCCACATTTTCCCTACTAGGGCGCATGTGTGGCATTGCAATCTTTGCGCTTCATTGGAGAGCCTGTGTTTATTTACTGATGGGGACAAAACTGCATTTTACTTCAATTCACACGTTGCTGTGCACACTTATTTTTTCCTCTCTCTTCAAAGGGGAAAATGGTGACGGGTGCCGCATCTATAGGATCAGCATCCTCCTCTCCGTGGAGCCCCTGCGTAAAAGAAAAATCAGGTATTTGCCCTCTTTATTGTGTCGGTACTGCAGTGTGGTAGACAGGCGAACAGGTTTTTATCATGAGGCTCGTCTGCAGCCATACATGCATACAATGCAGGAACGCCTCAGCATAATGCAACAAAACCCTCCCATTTTATGTCTTACTGTGATGCCCTGAATGCAGCTGCAGCATCAGCCATACATGGAGACACTAGCTGCATAAAAAGAGATGATTGTGTGCTTTTTGTCTGCATCTGCGACTACATTATAAGAGGGGAAAGAGGGCTCGAACACACACGCACACACGCATGACTGGATAAAATATTGCAGAAATCCTGCAAACTAACTGCCCTTCTCTGCGCTGCACAGGTGTTGAGTAGCATTCACCTAACTTAGTGTGTGCCTGTGTGAATTTGCGATGGGTATGCATGCGTGTAGGTGTCTGTGTAGGTGCGTGTTTGTGGATGATATCACCTTGCATATATATGGTTGCAGGGCCATGTGTGTGGTTGAGGATGTGTTTTAACCAGGATTTTTTAGAGCTGCACACCTACACCTGCCTCACCGGGTTACTGAAACCGAGGGTACATTAGAGAAGAGCTTCCCCTACCTCCATTATTTACGCACTTAGATTTGGCCTGTTGGGCCACATAAAAATAGTGGTGTGATACTTCACCAGCAGCAGAGTGACTAATTGAAACTTCAAATTAAATCCAGCCTGAAAACACTTTACATATATAAAACAGAAAGAAAAAGGCTTTCGGCAGTGCACCCTGCATTTCTAACCTCTTTGTTCTGTCATTACAGTATAATTGTAAACAATGTCACATCTGCATATCAAATGCCACTATTTTTGGAATCATTATCATTTAGGATCATCTTGTTATGAGGCCACCGTGCTATAATGCTACCATCCCCTCTGACTTATCATCCAAGTCAAAGGTGTGGCCCGAGGGCCTGAACTGGCCTAGAAAACGTGTCCAATGCGGCTAACTTAATGGATTAACAAAGTGTGAAACTTGCTGTGAAGTCGGTAATTGCTTCAGGTTTTCATTAAAATGCACAGCTGTCCATCAAGCGATGATGATGCTAGCTTTATTACGCAGGAGTGAACATGTATGAGAAGTTAAAAGTATGTGGATCTCGAAGAAAGAATATGCTTTAGTTATACAAATTCTACATGTAAAAATGTTGTGTTTTTTTCCGCTGTGATCTCTGAGGTGTAATGTGCGAATGAATGAGTTTCAAATCTTCAACCGAGCCAAACAGCTACAAGATTACAGTAAAAAAAATTAATTTGGATGAAAAAATAAAGGAAAAACAGGGCAGAGGCACTAGGCTGAGTACATAATGGCTTAAAACAGTGAAGGAACTACTCATCCCATAATGCAAATCCCAGATTCCACAGCACATTTCCAACCTGATCAAAGGGAATACTTATATATATATTTAGCTTGTATTGTATGAATGTGTAATAAAGCATTGCCTTAGTTATGGTCCAGTTACTGCTCACAGTTTCTGAAGTTCTTTCACTAAGCAACCTGATATTTGCAGGTTTATACATTTCCATGGTAACTGCAACCTCCACCAACCGGAGACGTCGCTGTTTCAGGTTAGGATTGCAGGCAGAGTAGTTGTTTTTTTTTTTCTTGCACTGGATTGCTAATAAAATGTGTTTTCGCTAAAACGAGGTTGAGTCTGAAGGTTGTTTCTGCAGAAGCAAATAATGTTGCTCATAGTAAGTCTGCTTTGGATTGTTGCCACGTTGTGGCTCATAATGAAAACCCCCATAATCAAAAATGCTCAATGTTAACTATACAGTAGAAAAAATACAAAATAACCAATCATATGTATCCATAATCTGCCAATGAGGCATAAACTAGCTTTTGTTCATGGGATTTAAAGTCAGTCATTGTCTCTGCAACAGAGGCTCCACTTATCTTGGGTGGCACCTTAAATATTATAGTACAGCTGAGGGTTGGTATATAAGTTTTCACCCAGTGTCACTGAAATCCACTTAATAAGACACTTTTAAAAACGAATAAAGAAATAAAAATGTAGTTTTACTGGAGCAGTTATTGTAGCTACAACCAATCACTAACGCTAACAAGGCGATATTCATGAGATCGTAGCAGCAATATAATGAAATTCAGACACTTTCAGCAATGAGGGGTGAAATACCTGCTTCATTTTTTCTTAGACTTATTGTCATATTGAGGGTGATCGCGTGTGGTGTAAAAGATTTCCTGTATCTGTCCATTTGGCAGCAGCACGGAATCAGTCTGTTGGATAAACTGTCCCGCTGCTTGTCCAGTAAGTGGTACAGAGGGATGAAAGTAGGAGAACATGCCTCAGTGTCTCGCTGGGGAAAAGAGACGCGGTAGATCAGCAGATTAATGGGTGCAGGTCTGTCGTAGTAAACGGAGAGCTGAGTTACTGGTTGATTTACTGGTTCGTGCTGACCTCACCTTCGACCGCACACTGTGGGTAGTGACTGAAAGAATGAATTCATGGATACGAGCAGCAGAAATCAGCTTTCTCTGAACGATGTGTTAGAGATAGCACGAGGGGCTCAGAGTACAGTCGCTACTCCTCTGCATCAAAAGAAGCCAGCTGAGGTGGTTCAGCATCTGATTAAGATGCCTCTTGGACAGCTCCTGAGGTGTTTCTGTCCAGCTGGAAGGAGATCCTGGGAAGACCACACTGAAAGGATTCTTCTTCTTGGAATAATAATATTTTTTATTATAGTCCAGGTGATTGTTCTTTTGAGGGTGCCAACATTTCTCATTAACAGGAAACCCCTTATCTTTAAATTCAGATGTGTCTAGCAACCTGTTTCTAGACTCGTTTCTGTTTCCGCTTCCTTGCAATCAGCTCTTTTACACCAACATGTTGTATTAACAGGGGGTAAAATCCCCACGAGAGATCACTGTGTACACCCACAGTGGCCTCGGTGGAGCTGAATGCAGTGTAGCTACAGGACACGTCTGAGGAAGGGGCTGCAGATATAGATGTGAATAACCCCACAGCTTTCAAGCTGCATGTGTACCTATACACGCCTACCTGCCTCTGAGTGAAACCAACATGCTCCCGCCCACTCTCTGCGAGCTGTTGAAGGGCATTCTGGGAAAAGCAGGGAACCACAGATTGAAGTGGAAGCTGGGGAGAACGTGGGGATAGCAGCCTGATGACAAAATAGTTACACATCACAGAGGGATGATATAAGAGTTTGAGACTATCAGAGGGAGGGTGTTGGTAAAATGTGGGTTATTTTGGGCCGAGTTGCAGAGTTTAGTGTCATAAAAGGTTCTAAGTTTGTCGCATGGCTGTTGACTTCAGCGTGCTCGTGCACGTTGGGTCCGGCAGCACATTCCAAGTGTGGTGGAGGAGGTGGATCGTCTGCAGCTTCGCCATTAATCACGGTTGTTTCATGAGTCAGCGGTGATTAATCTGGTTGATGGTGGTCATGCGCTCAGTGGCCCCCTCCTCAGAGGGGGATGGTTGACCTTGAGCCCAACCCCGGATGTTGGGGGATTTCACCGGCAGCTTGTGTGCAGTCTCAGGTGTTCACGTCATCACCGGAGACGTGGGTACAAATGACTGATGGTATTCTGAGCTTGCAGCAACCTTCGGGAAGGAACAAGATCTTTTGTGCTCTGCAGTGACTCGACCGGATCCAACACCTGTAGGTGTATTTTTAAAAGGATGATCTCAAGTTGAGCACACTCATACCAAAACATGTGCTATTTAAACCCAAAGGTTTATTATACATTTTAAACTTTTTTATTAGATTTATTTGTATTTTGCCTTTAGTTTAGTTTCAGTTCATTTTAAGAGGAGGTATGCTCGTTTAATTGGGCAATCGTGGCTCAAGAGTTGGGAGTTCGTCTTGTAATCGGAAGGTTGCCAGTTTGAGCCCCGGCTTGGACAGTCTCGGTCGTTGTGTCCTTGGGCAAGACACTTTACCCGTTGCCTACTGGTGGTGGTCAGAGGGCCCGGTGGCGCCAGTGTCCGGCAGCCTCGCCTCTGTCAGTGCGCCCCAGGGTGGCTGTGGCTACAATGTAGCTGCCATCACCAGTGCGTGAATGGGTGGATGACTGGATATGTAAAGTGCTTTGGGGTCCTTAGGGACTAAGTAAAGAGCTATACAAATACAGGCCATTTACCATTTAATTTAGGTTTTATTGTTTTATTTATAAGACAAAAGACTAAAACTTGAATGTTACACAATAACATTTTAGTTAGTCTAGATCAGGGGTGTCAAACTCAAATACACAGTGGGCCAAAATTCAAAACTGGAACAAAGTTGCGGGCTAACGTTAATATTTATTGAAAAAAAAAAATCTTCTTCTAGATATAAGAATGAATCTCTTCTTATGGACTCAAACAAGTTTTGCTGAAAAACTGAATATGGAACAAGCAAAGCTTAATACTAAACAATGGTAAATGGCCTGTATTGGTATAGCACTTTTCATAAACAATATATATATTAGCTGTATAATACCAGTAGGCCAGCTCTAATAGTAATTTGGTATGGCTTCGCGGGCCAGAGTTTGACACCTATGGTCTAGATTATTTTTATTTCAGTTAGCTAAAATTAGTTTAAACTAGTGCTGTGGGGCTGCATGGCATCAACGCTTTAGCGTAGTTAGCGCAGTTAGCGCAGTTAGCGCGTTAGCAGCCCCTCGCACTGGGCGATCCACGCTAACTCGCTAACGGAGACTTGCTGCTTTAATGCGTTTATGGCGTTAACGTCATTTTAACGAGATTAACGCTGACAGAGCTAGTTTAAACACATATTTTTAGTTTTAAGTTGAGTGATATTTAACTGTATCGTTCTTGGCTATTGCATATTTCATATAATACTCTTCATTCGTTTTATCTGAAAAAATGGTGCAAAGCAGACGTCTTAATTAACAGTGTGAACGCTGACATGTGTCTGTCCTGGTTGGGCTCAGTGCTGGCTGATCCCGTATCAGCTGGGACCGACAGTGGAGCAGACTCAGTGTCTGTGGAGGTTATTTAGAGTCAGTCACATCCCTTATGCAATGGCAAAGTAGAACAAAGCCTGTTATTCACACTTTGATGGATTTAAGTGACTTTCTGTTTTTTTTTCTTCTAATATTTTTAGATGAGATGACTAATGGATGAAAGCTGCAGAGCTTCAGAGTGTGTGCACCTTATTTTCATCTGGCATATTGTCCTTGCATGAGTGGCTCAAGGTTTCTGTGAATTAGAGTAACCGCCTCCAACATAATAGATCGTGGTGAGATGCTAGTGGCTGGACTGTAAATCAGATTCAGTGAATCACTGACATTATCAATCTTCCACTAAATGAAACACCACATTTCCTCAAATAAAAACCCGTAGTCAGTTAAAAGCTGGGTCGCTGATAATGGCCAAAGGTGTGAGCGACTTTAACAGATTTCCCGAGCTCATTACGGGCTGGGAAATAAAACTATACCACCCAGCTGTTGTTGTTGGAGAGGGTATGCTTGAGAAGTAGAGCTGGTGCACTCTGGTGGTTTGACGGTAATCGACGGGAATATGCAAAGCTTCGGTGGGCAGAGTGGAGTCCTCTGACAAAATCACCTTACGCATTAAAGATAATGTCTGTGCTGCGATATCAGATCAGCTATACTAATGAGTAAAATGAGCACTCAGAGTGAAAGTTAGAAGACATCCAAGGTTATGCCCACAATCCTTTCCCAACAATTTGAGGCTGCCACAGTTATAATTGGCTAGTGTGGACATATCAGACACACACGGTCAGGATGGACTTATGAAAAAGTGTGAATTCATTATTATAAAGTGGAGATTTTAGGTCATATTATCCATTTCTATTTGACAGCGTGTGGTTCATTTAATATTCCCCTACATCAAAAGAACTGAGAAGGTCTCCATGATATTTACCGTCTAATACAGTTTGTGTTTTTGTGTGGGAGAATATGACTTTGTTCTAAACTAAGCAGTTGTTGTCAACAAAGAGACTTTTTTGCTAGATTTAATGAGGTTTCTGATGTCCTCTGTAATCGACGTGTAAATGCATTTCCTGGAAAAATGTCTCATTTTGCAGACAGTGACAGGAAACTGAAAAAAACATGGATACTAGGGCTGTTCGATATAACGATATATATCGGATGACGATATAAAAACGTCTATTGTTTCAAATCAAATCAAATTCAAATTTTACTTGTCACATACACAGTCATACACAGTATGATATGCAGTGAAATGCTTAGACAACTGCTCGTGACCTAAAGAAAAAAGAAAAGGCTATGAATAAGATAGGAAATAAATATGAAAATTAAAAAGGGTAAATTTAACTAGGAAGGAATCAAAAAAAATAAAAATAAAAATAAAAATAAATAAATAAATAAATAAATAAATAAAATAAAATATAAAAATTAAGTTAAAAATGAGATAACTGTACAACACAAATTAGAATGAAGGGTAAATTTAACTGGGAAAGAATAAGATAAAATATATAAATTAAAGTTGAAAATAAAATAACTGTACAACAAAATACACAATTCATTTTACGCTATCGTTTGTTTCGTGGTGTCGCAAAATAAACTGTTTACGGCAATTTTTCATCGTTTTGATGGTCACTGTAGTGGCTATATTAATTTCTTAAAGTTCTCTCTTTCTCTTATATTTAATATGACCACACTACGGACGGACAAGCGCCTGTTTTTATGGGTTGTCGTTAGCAACAACGACGGTAAAACCATCGCATGTTCGCTTGTTTATTTTCCACATAAACCTTTCACAATAAAGCTCAAGATCCTGTTGAGACTTTTCAAAATAAACGGAATCATGTGAAAAAGTATTATTGACGGATGAGAAGCAAAAAAAGAGTCGACAGGTGCTAAAAAATAAACGTTAGAACAGGCTTTTCCCCGCAGCACGCCGTGTAATAAATACTCACAAAGAAAACGGTGGCCGTTACAACTTATGTCTAAAAATGTATCGTTTCATGCATCTGTTAAAACACTCGACTCCAGGTACACGACGCCCAGCTGGAAACACTTCACCTGCCCGAGATTCACAGAATTTACAGAAAATGTTACATTTTTGTGATTTATATCGTTATCGGACGATAGATGTTTTATATCGGGATATGAGATTTTGGTCATATCGCACAGCCCTAATGGATACAATACTATAAGTTTAAATTATTTTCTTAACTTATTAAGCTTTAACAGCCTTTCTTTGTTTTTTACAGGAGCTATGCCCACGATAATGAAGAGTTATTTAAAATATATTTGTTTATAGGCTTTGATGTTATTGTAATTGCACTTCAGATCACTAGATTATGTTTTGCAGTGATCTATGGATTACAAGCTGAAAGTACCCTGCAGAAAAAGCTCTTGTGTTTATGCACAATATTTAAAACATCAAATATCCATAAAAATGTTTTTTAATTGATTTAAACAGCACTGTATATTCATTTTAATTTGTTGATGATAAAAGTATTACAGAGTGACCAGGGCATCTATATTTTGGTGTTAACACGATGTGAGCATACTGTAATTCAAACATACCTGGTTTGTAAAAAGTAACAATACAATACAATACAATTTTATTTATATAGCACATTTAAAACCCGAAGGCACACCAAAGTGCTTCACAGTAATATGGAGAGTCAACATAAGTCAATAACAGGGTACAAATCGGGCACAAGCACAGACAGGATAGAGGCACTAACAGACCAGGAGAGTTAGATAAGAAGACAAAAACAGCAGTAAAATTAATAAAAAATAATAAATAAATTTAATAAAATCTAATAAGAGATTTAAAAGTTTAAAAATTAAAAGATTTAAAAGGGTATTAACTGGTCGGGAAAGCCATGACAATCGTCTTGTTTGTATAATTTGTGGTTGTCAAAAAAGTTATTGAAAAGCAAAATTAGTAAATCATAGGTAAAGGAATCAGTGTGTGTATAATACAAGCAAAAGGAGCCGTAAAAGATTCGGTGATACTGAAGGACTAGTCCATGCATTTATTCCTCCTACAGTGGACGCACGATCTGATATCCTCGTGTTGGTGTTGTTCCCAGATCATCATACTAAAGGTTGTTCCAGGATCAACATTGCAAGTGACCAATCAGAATGTTGTGATGTCATACTTTTGCGACTTCGGAAAAAACCGGCGTAAAACAAAAAACTGTACTTAAGCTGCGAGAAACCGCCTCTGTCCGCCGATCAACGGACCCTAACCCTGACCCTAACCCTTTAATAAACGCTAAGCAGAATTGATATTGTCCTTGTAACATTGGAATTTCGTAAATGCACGAATGGGTTGGTGCGCAAAAGAATAACGTCACAATAATGTGATTGGTCACTTGCAATGTTGAACCTGGAACAACATTTTCATGATGATCTGGGAACAACACCAACACGACGATATCAGATCATCCTACAGTGGACCGTTGTAATTCATTATGTAAAAACAAACTCCTAAAAACTCCTTGAAAACCCTTCAGTTAATCCAGAATATAAGGGTTTGAATCTCCATCTCATCTTACCTCTACTTTATCTCTTTTTGATCCAATATGGGCATAATTGGCTCCAATAGCTAATTTTGCTCGGTTGCTCGGGGGTTAACCACAGTGCCTTCCACACAGAGAAACTCTCAAATTGTATCCGTGTATTGACTTTCTCTGGTATCTTCCCACAACATCGGGTCTGAGACTCTTGGCAGAAGTGATCGTTGTTGCAGAGTGTCTGTTGACTTGTTTTGTCAGAGCTGCTTGCCAGTGTCACTGTTTGAGCTGCTCAAACTGAAATTATTTACCAAGAGGTTAGTCATCGCACTCAGGCCTCGAGTTGTGTACGACGGGCTAAATGAGAACTGAAAAAGCCAGTCGCTGCGCCGACACCTTTCAGTTGGCTGTGAGGGAGGTGCAGCTCCGTGCGGCCATTTTTAAAAAAAAAATGTATTCATTTCTTTTTTCACCAAGTCCTATCCATCACCTTCAGCAGATGGGCGTGCGTGGCAAACATCCCACTTCTGCGTGTACGTGACAGCAAAACATTATGTTTAATTTACGCCTTCTGAAACCGTCGCAGCAAAAACTGCACCCCTGTTCCCATGGCGCGGGAACGGAGATCGTCGAGATCCAACTGACTAATTATGCTCGATAATCTTTTGAGGAAAATATTCAGAGCGGTTTCGCAGGTCTGCAGCTTTGGGAGTAGCAAGCGGATAAATCTGAGAGATATCTGTGAGATGTCTCACTATTCTCCTCATTCACAGTGGCTGTCACTGTCTGCTTCACAGTTATGAGGAGAGCATATGGTGCAATAAACTGAGGGCATCATGTAAAAAATAACTTTTGCATACAGCATCCCATAATAATAACTGTTATACTTTATTATTATTATTATTATTATTAATAATAATAATAATAATAATAACAGTTTAATATCCCTTATAATTATATTTAAATATTATAATTATTATATATCCTTAAAATTAATATTATCAAGCAACATTCTTTAAAATCAAAAGGTACTTATAGATGAGCAACAACAGGTACGTCTTATGCCTCTGAAAGTTCTTATCGCTATCACATATCATGATTTTATCACGTTGCCTAGCAACCACCTACCATTGGGCTAAAATGATCCATTTGCAGCCTTCAAGCACCTATAACACCTTGCAAAACCATCGTAGCCTATTTCAGTTTTACAAAATAAAAACTTGAATTGTGCCTGATATAGTATGCGAGTGAAGCCTGTCACTGCTAGTGGCAACAATAAACCAGACCATGAGCGTGTCTTTGGCCAAGTACCTAGGTGTCTACAACACCGGTACCATAATAAAGCTATACCAAAATCTGAGGGAATCAGGATACATACCAGGCGTGGAAAGGCTGTGGAGGTTGATAGAATAGAATAGTTCTTAAAAATGGAGAAACTGCCAAAAATCCAAAGGGAAGAGGAACACAGTAATAACAACTTGTACTACAGTGTTGCTAGCCTGGATGCTTGAGGAGACCTCGGGCCAAAGCAAAGACAAAGAGGGCTGAATATTTCAGCCTGGTACAGAAATGGTGTTATGCAAGCCTGTGGTAGATTGACTACCAGGCAGCCATGCCCATCACGCCAAACCAAATGGTGACTGTTAGGGATGGGTATTGATAAGATTTTCATGATTCCGATTCCATTTTCGATTCTGTTTAACGATTCGATTCTTTATCGATTCTTTTTTCTTTTAAAAAAAGGAGAACACTAAGGTCGATTGGCTTAGAACTTTGTTTTATATCTTCTCTTTGAACAAGATAGAAATTTGGGAGTAACATGGCCTTACAAACCCAACAGTGAGATCTTAAGAGATCCACAGCCTATCGCTCTTCAATGGGGTGTCACAGGGTCCCCAGGAAAAAAAATTGTAAATGTAAAATAATAAAATAAATATTCTTCTGTAGCAATAACAAAGTATAACATAAATTATTCTGTAGCAATTACACAAGAATATCCAGTAATGTCCCTGCCTACAATTAAATACATTCACTTACTGAAAATTGGGGCATCTGCTGTGGCAAATGGGTGCAAGCCTTTGACCACAAACTTAGTCACTGCTCGGTGACATTAGATTACATCATTCAGGGCGACTGGAATCGATAAGGGAATCGTTTGCAAAAATGGCAAACAATTCCAAGGAATTGAAACAGTGGGAACCGGTTCTCAACAAGAACCGGTTTTTGATACCCATACCCAAAAAGTAACTCTTAAGGACAGGAGGAGTCCAGAGAGGATCTGAAAGACAAGTCAAGTCGTGCTTGAGGAGGTTGATCCCTAAAAGCTAGAAGCTAAAAGGAAGGTGAAGCAAATATTCTAGGAAACTAATAAGAACATGTACGAACTGAAAAGCTGACATCAAGGTCCTGGAAGAAATAACTTATTGCAAATACTTTACATCTAGCAACCACCTAACAGATATACAGATCAAACAATACTGGGCATACGCTAATCTAAATGAAACATATTGGAATGTAAAAATCAGAACAATAATAAAAATAAGATGATTTCTGAAATAATTCCAATCAAAAATCTGAATGTAGTAAAATTAAGTGTGTCATTAAAGTAAAATAGCTCAATAAATTCAGTAAAGCAAAATTCCTAAAATGTTCTTCGGCATAGACTAAACAATGAATCAGTTAATCAAGAAAACAACAGGAAAATTATTTCCATCTACATCTCATTTGGTTGATTCAGCATTAACTACTCAAAAAGGCAGGATTTTATCTCTGCTGCATTGATTTTGTCTCTTGCAGGACCTTCGCTTGATAAGCATGCAATGCATTTTTCAAGGTTCTGTTGGAATTAATCCAAATACTGTGCAAAAAAGAGAGAAAAGGGAAATGCTATATGGCTCTAAAGGCTTATCCAACAGGTGCTCCAACACCAGCTACGAATTTAAAACATGTAAAAAATAAATGTATACCTCGAGCAATTCAGCAAGCAAGACAGACCAACACGTATCGAGTCTTTATCAGCGTCTGATGAAAATCGTTTATCCTAGACGGAGTGCCTCAGAAACTCCCAAACACTGTGAGCTAGTCCCTTTATGTTAGGAAGTGGCATTTTCATGGTGTGTGTCCCGAGGAACTGGGGCACGAAGATATACAGCGATCTGTGAAAGTAGGCCAGATGGACCACAGTGAATGAACAGGATTTGTGTTCCTGTGCAGAACTTTAGAAATGAATGAATTTCACCAAATATCACTTAAAGTGAGACAAAGGAAATCATTTAGACTTTATGATTCATAGATCAGGTTTTCCCAATGCTAAAATGTTTGTGGAGTGACTGACACACATGTAGGCTTGATTGATTGTTCCACATACAGTCATCACAATAAGTCCATGTCCCCTTACCTAAATGGACTCAATGCATTTCCTGTTGTTTATGTTTTTCACTCCTCTTACACGCTGCGGCACAGGAAGAGAGAAACACGTCTCTTTGTAACAACGGTGAGGAGAATAAAATATTTAAAAGTGTGGAAACACGTCCCTAGAGTCAGTGCTGACAGTGTTTTGCATGTAAATATGGAAACGCAAATGTCCGTAAGACAGAGAGAAACACAGTAGTTCATCTCTGTGCCAGGTGTGCAAGTCATTATAGCAGCATAAGCCCACACACAGAGGCGACTTAATTATATATAAATGGCTTAATGATTGTAAGTATCTATTAGGCAGCTGATTGTTTAGCTGTAGGGACTGTCAGTCACAAGTTCCTGTTCAGAGCAGGGGTGGATTTAGTGATTAGCTTTTAATTCAACGCCGTGCTGTTGAAGTTTGTTGCTCAAGAACGTTCATTTGTACATGCAATCAATATAGATTGCGTTTTTCCTCTTAAAAAATATAGAATAATGAAAAGTAAAGTTCTGATACGCCCGATGAGACTTTTCCATCGCTAGTTTGTAAAGTGACGTTTAGATGTTTGGCTGCTCTTGTCTGAGGGGGAGTTGATCCGGTCATAGAGGAGTTTTAGGATACTTGAATGTATAACGCGCCCACGACGAAGATGCATTTGGAAACTGAGTCATGATCATCGCAGCCTTTGGTCGGGTGTTTCCGAACTCAAGGACTCTCTAAATGCAGCGCTTTAGTCACGGTGGTTTTGAAAAAGAATTGGATAACAGTGCAGCTGGGCTAACGGTCGCACTACAAAGGCTGAAGTTTCAGACAAAAAACAAAAGTGACAAAGGCAATTTTCACATCATCCATGTTTTCTTCTTGGAAATGAAGCTGCGAGCTGTAGTTTGTAACAAGCAAAACATTTCCTGATTGTAATAGCGTGTGCTAATAGTGCTAATAGCGCTAATAGCGTGTTCTTTTACAGCTCAAAACTCTAAGTTCTAGCTCCTCCCCTTTAAGCCAGCTGTCCTCTGATAGGATGCCCCTCCTAAACAGCAGGTAGAGCTGTGTGTGGAGTGTTTGAAGCTGATTCCTGGAGTCAAATGCGAGAAGTTAAATAAAGTTTCATTAAAGCTACGTGCTGCCTGTAAAATGAAACTAAATCTCACCAAGTTATCGACCCGAGTGTGCTCTGTTTGGTCTAAATATGCTTTGTTAAACTGTGTTGTAGTGGCTCAGCCCACCAAACACCAGATTACTCAGCTCTGAAATAAATCATTATAACATTATGTTGTGTCATTGCGATGAGAGTTAATGGAAGCGTGAGTCTCTCATAATACTCCCGACTCCGTGTTATCATCTGAAAACTAGGCTGCATTAATGGATTTTATTTTTAAACCAGTTTTATTCCACCGCTGCATCACAAGGGCAGTGCGCTGACCTTTATGGCCCGAGTTCACTGCAGCGACGGCTCTGCCAGCTTCGCCCCGGCCCACGTTGCGATGCTAAGCCATATTGCTCCTGTTTCTGCTGCTGCATGCCCTCGTGCACTGGAACTTTTCCCATCAGGCTTCAGAGAGACGGAAGTGTAGTGAATGGTGGGAGGAAAGGGAGAAGAATGGGGGGGGGGAGGCAGAGGAGTTAAAGGGAGCGAGAATGATGTGAAACTAGTGAAGATGGATGGGAGAAGAGGAGGTGGAGGAAGAAGACAGTGAATGAGAAAAAGGAATCATGTATATATATTTATAAAAAAAAACTCCTGAGAGATGACAGCCGACCGACATGGTTGATACGGACGCAAGTCAGCGGACCTGACTGAAACCGTTACAGAAAACACACAAAAAAGACGATCCGGATGATAACAGGAACAAAAGTCGTTATTTTTCTTCTTCTTCTTCTTCTTGTCCTCTTGTTTTTTCTTTTTCTCGCTTTCTCTCTTTTCAATGCTGCAGTGCTATTCTGAGAGAGATGCTTCAGCCCACGCAGTACCGGAGAGGGAGGGAGTGAATGGATGGAGGGATGAAGAGGAGAGATGGAGTGTGTGCACATGTGTGCGTTATGGGGAGGTGGAGCGGGGGGGTCCGCTGCACTAACTCGTTGCCTGTCAGGGAGCGTCTGTGTCTTTAAAGCTTGTGTGTTTCTGCGAAGGAGGAAGTCAGGCAGGCATGAAGCAGCGGGACAGACATACAGGGACATATGCACACATACTGTAAGCTGGAGGCAGATGCAGCCATCAGTGCTTAAGTATTTGTGTGTGTTGATACATAACACAAAATGATATGCGTAGAACTATCGCTGTCTCACAGATCTCACATCGATTTCTGTTTCTGGATGCAAGTTTTCCATGTTTTCCTTGTTCTTGGATCTGATTTTTTTATCTGATCGATCTCAGCGTGGTGGCTCAGCGGTTAGCACTGTTGCCTCACAGCAGACGGGTCCTGCTTGCAAACTGTGGCTCGTTTTTGCAGAGTTTGTATGGCTTCTGTTCATGACTCTATTTTTTTGGTGGGTTTTGCTAATTTTTTGCCACTGCAGGAAATCAGGGCAGGAATATTTGAAGGAACAGCCTTTGCAACTGGTTCTTGGAGCCACCAGATGGATGCCCCAGTCCCCACTGACATGCTCGTTTAGCTCATCCTATAACATAAGTACCAAAACGAGGAAATTCAGTTGTTTCAAGACGGCTCTTGGATTGTTTGACTTTGGATGAAGTGATATTTTAACGCGTCTGTTCTAAGTTAGAACAACAACTGAGGGAACATTGGTTACATATCATAACCTCAGATGATGTTTACAGCTGATGGTTTCAGGCTGTAAGGATGCTGTCTATCTAAATCTATTCTTCTGTCCTATTAATTTGTTCTCTTATTACTTGCTTCAAACTTGAGATTGGTTTAATTCAGCTCCCTGCTCCCTTTTTTGTTCAGGGCTGCTCAGAAGGTAAATGTTCTCCTCCAGAGCTGGTTTCTGCAGTCAGAACACACAGAAAGCTGCAGGTATCTAAAACAGCTCACAGTATCCTTTGGCAAAGCGATGCTCGTGACAGAGTTTGGGCCAAGTGGCTAATATCAGTGTTTAAAATAACAGCCAGTAGCAAATACTGTCAGGTTTGTTTTGTTTGGGTTGTTATTTTGTTGCTGAGCAGATGAACCATCAATATAAAGTGTGGTGCTTGCATGTCTTTGCTCTATTCTGCACATTTAGCCTGCACAAAATCGATGTGGCACCAAAGTTTAACATCAGCAGGTTAAATGTCATCTCATTTCCTGATTTTTGTCCAGAAAACATCCAACTGATATCTCACTGCAGCTCTGATATGATGGGACTCTGAAAGATGGTCTGAATGCATCCTGTAAAGAGTCAAAAGGAAAATACAAATGCCTGGATTCATTTTTTAAAATAAATGTTGGCTGTATGAGAATGACTTTGTTCTCCTGTGAGGGCTGGAGACCTCATATCTCCCTGTGACCGGGGGATTAAGTGCTCCATATGTGCCTACTGAACTATAGGTTATCTGGTTCATGGTAAATGAAGCACAATATGGCCGAGAGTCGACAGACTGGCACCACGCCTCTGAATGTTTGCATCACTCAGGGAGGCATTACTCATACATTTAGGTTTTGTAACACAGGGTGCTTAAAATAACTGCATTTTGAAGTACATTTTCCTCAGGATTACAGCAGTTGGCATAAATTACTGTAGATAATGTTTATTGAAATTACTGAATTTCCCGGAGGAACCCACCCGAGGGATTAATAACGTTTCATCAAATCTATTGGAAAAGATTAGAGTCGAATATTAAAGATTCTGATAGATTATTATACCATACCACCTTTATTTATAAAGCACTTTAACATAAAACCAGAGTTCACAAAGTGCTGTACATGCTAATAGCATAAGTAAAGAAAATTAAAATGAGATAAGATAAAATAAATAACTAAAAAACTAAAATAAATTGAAACATGTTAAAACAAATAGAGTCAACCCCTCTAATCAATGCCAAAGGCTTCAGTGAATAAATATGTTTTAAGAAGACTTTTAAATGCAGAAAGAGAAGAGGCCTGCCTAACATGCAAGGGTAGATCATTCCACAACTTTGGAGCAACTACAGCAAAAGCACGATCACCTTTAAATTTATACTTAGTTTTCGGTACCTTAAGGAGCTGCTGATTGGCGGACCTAAGGGAACGGGCAGGTGTATATGGTTGTAGTAGCTCCGAGAGGTGGGGGGGTGGGGGTGGGTGGGGGGGGGCATTAAGAGATTTAACACATTAAGAGATTTGCACAACCTGCAGGCACCTAATGGACGCATCACTAACCCCAAAATAAAGTACAAAATTAAAACCCCCCAAAATTATAGTACTTTACTAAAACTAAATTCTACGTCGAAGGTAAAATTCACTACTTCATATTAATGCCAAACCAGTTACACTTGACGGTACTTTTCTCTTGTATTTATGAGTCTAATATCGATGTACAATAGTTTCCCATAATTCACTGCATGAAGGAAATAAAGGAGCTACTGAAGGGCGCTTAAAACAGCAAGATTAATTAAAAACATTGCCTTTGAAAATCAGAAATCATTCCCTGCTAGCACAATACAACAGGGATGGAGTCCCTTGTTGGAGAATCACATTCTATCTAATAACGTTTTTATCGCAGCTTCAGTTTATTTCAGATCTTAAAAGATAAAAATTTGGGGGATAATTTACCAAACCGGCATCCTGATAGGAATTTAAAGCTTAAGCTGCAGGTGATGTTCCTCCCTGCTTCCTGTCATATCACCCGCTGCTGCTAAACAGTGCACCGCATCCACATAGAAACGGTTATATAAATTATAGATACTGCATATTTTAGCGTGCAGGATGTAAATGGGACACAGCTGTACTACACCATCCACTGTATTAGCATTCTTGGCAGGGAGGCAGCGCTGCAGGTATACAGGCAGCAGGACGAATCCATACATGTGTGCACCACACACAGCAAGACGAATGGCCGAGATCAGCAGGAGGACAGGAAAAGCAGGGAGACCAGCGGGGGTCTATGCAGATGGACAGATTCGCACACAGAGGCAGGTAGAACAAGAGCAGCTCGGGCACACACAGGAAGATAGGAAGACACGGTGGGCAGAGAGGTCGCCGCGTGGCTGCAAGATGGAACAAAGGTCCTAATTTTTTAATAGCGTGTGTGTTTGGCTGCTTTAACGGCGCTCCGATTTCCTGTTTGGAATCGTTTATCTGCCGTGTATTGTAGGAAATGTTTCATTAGGAGGTTTAAACAGGGCACACAGGACATTTTGGAGCCATTTCCTTATGTTGCATTATATTCCTGACCGCTCTCTCACTGCAAATTTGACCCTTAATCACAGATTAATGCACAATAACAAGCAGCATATCCTTTGATAAACACGCTCGCAATGAATTTCAAATCCCCTCACTTTGACTTCCCGGAGAAGAGCGCAGTGTTAACCCCGCCATGTTAATCCATGAAGTCTGGACGTCTTTATTTGTGCGCACATTTTCACAGATTTTGATTTTTTTATTATTGAATTAATACTCTTACTGCCTAGAAAGCCAGTGGAAGTCAAAGTATTTGTCAGCGGAGGCTTCTTAATTACAACATCTGAGGAAGCGAGTCGGAAAAGCCCCCGGAGGGTCGAGGCACGCTGATGTGAAGCCAGGCTGTCAGGGCAGCAGAGCGCCCAGAACTTTCCAGCAGAGAGGACCGCGTTATTGAGGTTACTGTGACTCAAGAAATAGTTCCTGTCAGCTCTAACCCTAACCCTGGAACATCCTGTTCTCTTATACTTTTCTCTTCAACCTTTTATATTTAATAATTAATTCTATTTTTCCTCTTCTTCTTTTTTCACTGTTGCTTGTTTTGCCTTTGGAGCTTTTGTTGGCTGTAGGTATTGTTGTTTCTCTGGGGACTGATTCTTGTCCTGCTGCTGATCTCATTTTTCTTTGCTCCAGAAAGAAGCAACAGTCAGATGTAGAAATGAAACAATGGAGGTATTTTCACAGAGTTTGAATTAAGAGAGTAACCGAAAAATGAGTTAGGTCAGGACTTTTGTGTTTAGTTATTTCCCGCAAACCCGTCTGAACCCTATGGCATACCCTACTCTGGAACCCGATGTGCTCCACAATTGTAACCAGTGTTGGTCAAGTTACTTGAAAAAAGTAATCAGTAACTAATTACTGATTACTTCCCCTAAAAAGTAATCCCGTTACTTTACTGATTACTTATTTTCAAAAGTAATTAATTACTTAGTTACTTAGTTACTTTTTAAAAACACGATTTACAACCTGAATAGGTGATAAAGTGATAGATCTTTCTGCCCAATTCTACTTTTTCTGCATAATCATCATACAAAATGTAATCAAATGGAAAAGTCTCTTTTTAAAACTTGTTTTATTAGTTTTAATGTTTTAACTTTATGCATCAAGTAAAAATTTAATTATATGCAACATTCTCTGACTGGAAGAAATTAGTTTAACATTTAAACTTATTTTCTGCACATTCCAGCACATAAAATAAAATATTTTTTGTGTGTTTACACTCAGTCTTTCAAATAGATGCAAGTAAAACACAGCAGAAAATAAATAAAGTCAAAGACTAGCGGTCCTGTTGCTCTATTTTCACCTGTAAAGCAGGAGTGGGGTAGGCGGAGGGTTACCCTGGTGCAGGTGTGCCGCGGTCAGTGGAAGAATCCGCGAGTTTCTCTGTGAGTTTCCCATTACGTCGTAGCTACTCGGTGCTTGCTCGGAAGTTTAGGGGTTTTTTTCGCTGTAAAAAGAAGTTTTCTTCCCACGCACAACGGACACTAATGTTTTTGTCACTTTTTATGGAATCAAACTCAAAGTAAGGTCAGTACTTCCACGCTTTAAACGCTGCACGCTCATACTCTCCCGCACTCGATATATGATCCATTGTTGATCTGCACACAGCTGTTGTCAAGAACGTCGCACTCGCTTACGTCACTGTCATGAGACATTCTCGCAAAAAAAATCACGGTTTTAGTAACGCAGTAACGCAGCGTTCCTACGGGAAAGTAACGGTAATCTAATTACCGTTTTTGCAATAGTAATCCCTTACTTTACTCGTTACTTGAAAAAGGTAATCGGATTACAGTAACTGCCCATCTCTGATTGCAGTGTTGGGAAGGTTACTTTTAAAATGTATTCCATTACAGAATACAGAATACATGCCCCAAAATGTATTCTGTAACGTATTCCGTTACATTACTCAATGAGAGTAACGTATTCTGAATACTTTGGATTACTTAATATATTATCATGCTGTTTACAACTATGTGAATGTACTATTGCTGTGATTTATTACTGCTACTGAAGGTCCGAGGCTCCGAACTGTAGTAAAAGGACCTCTGACTAATACGGTGGGTTCTGTGTCGGGCTCGTAGCCGAAAACTAGCTTTAATAGCTTAATAGCTTACTTACAACTGGGCTCGTCAGGCTCTCTTCTTGGCTGCAGTGGTTATTATTATATTTACATGCTTCCAGCTCCCGTTTTTGCTCGATGACAGCTCGTACTTTTCCTTTTTCTCACAGACACATAACGGTATGGCAGTCCATTCTCCCTGCAGCACGGACTACACTGCCTATGATGCTACATTCTTTAGGGCTATGCCTGTAGCATTCTGCCTATTAGCTTAGCACAACAACAGGCGCTCTCTCACCCAGGAAACACGCAGAGAGAGTGTCACCCTGTAACCATGGCAACCGTAACGCTGCCACCTGGAACAACAGAACGTAGCTGTCAAACAAAACCCAAACAGTCCTGACCCGCCACAATATGAAACAGGGAAGTACCGCCGTGTAATCCATTTATTTCAACAAAGTAACTGTATTCTAAATACCACCTTTTTAAACGGTAACTGTAACGGAATACAGTTACTCATATTTTGTATTTTAAATACGTAACGGCGGTACATGTATTCCGTTACTCCCCAACACTGTCTGATTGTAACTACATGTCAGGTCCACGACACCCGAGCAGTCTGATCATGACGTTTATGTCACTCAGGCTTGCAGTACTACAATCCTGGCTTGACTCCTTTTTTTCTAACCACTTTATCTCAGACGTGTTTTCAGTAGAAGAAACATTTTGTCACTCATCCAAGTCAGAATCAACTTTCTGGGATTTTCTTACCTGGAAGATTGAGCATCAAAACTTGATCAAATGTCATGAGGTGATGGAAGGGTGTGAAGGAGGACAGTAGAATAAATTGTGTTTTCTATTTTTTTCCTTCCAGAGATGTGATCCAGTGTAATTCTTTTTCTCTTCCTTGTTTAGGATTTCTATGACTGAACTAAGGCTACGTTCACACTGCAGGTGAAAGCGCAACAAATCTGATTTTTTTTTTGACCCAATGCGACCCATATCTGATCATGGTCTGACAGTGTGAACGGCACAAATCCGATATTTTCAAATCCGATCTGGTAATGTTATGTTATGTTCACATATGTGTGCTTGTGTGTGAATGTGTACAGTTTTGTATATGTATGTGCATATTTGCATGTACATTATATGCTATATACTCTTACATGTCTTACAATTCTTTCGTTTTCTTTCTATTTTAATTCTTTTATTATATTATCCCTCTGTTCAGCACTTTGGCCGACACTTGATGTCTTTTAAATGTGCTATATAAATAAAGATGACTTGACTTGACTCAGTGAAGTCTAAAACATATCTGCAGGTTACGGCATGAAGTGCAAATGCATCTATAAGTAGCGTGTACGTGATTTGTCCCACTTTTTTATTTGTTCTTCCTGGTCAGAGGGTGTTCTGCTATCATGGAATTTAATTATCTCCTTTCCATCTCATGAAGGATGCTCCAGTGTATCCTCTGCTAAAGGAGGTAATAGAAGTGTGGAAGAGCATTTCTTTAATGTTTGGAGAACTGATTATTCAGTTCTGCTTCCTGTTTTATTCTGAAATCTCGTTTTTTCTTACACTTTAGTGGGTTGGATTAGTGTCCTCAGTATTCATACCTGCAGATGTTCTCCTTTCTTTTCTCCTTTTTGTTACTCAAGCTTTGCAGCCAGCTTTCATGTTTCCTCGTGTGCAACCTTCTGAAGTGTTTACTGCACTTTTGCCTGTTTCTCTATTGGATTGTTCATCCTGCAAATTAATGTTCCTCAAAAACTGTTCATTTGGATTTTTAACTGGCAGTCAGAACATCTGACTTGTTCCTCAATGGAGACTTATTACAGGGAAGATCACAAAGTATTACAAACATAGTCTCAGGGTTGGTGATCTAACTGTAAAAGGTGAATCATTAATGAAGCTTCTCCAGAAGGGAGCGAATCGATTCTACTACTTGACTCTACAAATTAAAAGTTGGCGTCCTGGTTAGTCAGCAGCTAACTATTAAAACAAAGATGTTTTAGTAGTTAGCAAGACCTCTTTTCTATTATACGCCGATTTTTTAACCCAATTTTAAGTCTTCACACTTTTGGACTAGTCAGATATTTTCCTCTCTCATTTAACCGTGCTGCACAGCAGTGTACGTTTTCATTGTGAGGCATGTAGTAGCATCTGTCAGACGAAGTGCCAGGATTTTGATTTTGGAGGTGCCAGAGTAATTTGGGGCTTCTAATTACAGAAGTTAAGCTTTTTATTCTAAGCTGGGTTATAAACAAGAGTTCGCCGCAGCAAATGGTTATTAATATGCTGGAATTCTTCCTGGTGTGACCCCAGAGGGATTTTTCTTTATTACAGACGGATACGCGCACGTGTATAAATTGAGAAAACAATACCTGATCTGTCATTATTTTTTCTGTGGATTATGAAGACTAATTCACTTAAACACTGAGATCCAAAATATATTTAAATCCTTTCCTAGTGGAATAACTGTAGATAGCAGCACGCCAGGTTATAAATGAATGAACTGATTAGATTAAAGCTGCCTTTGCTTTCAAGGAGAAAATAAAACTGGATGAAATTTTCTATTTTAACTCTTGTTTTGTTGGTTCTATTGGTTTTTTCAATATTTTGCTCCCTTCCTGTAATAGAAAATGTTGTTGCATCATTAAGTGACTTCATCCTTCTTCTAACCCCTGAGTTGCATCCAGTGCAGCCAAACCCAGTGAAGAAAAACCCTCAATACTGTTTCTTTCTTTTTCTTTTTTTTTGAAAGTAAAACACATTTAGTTGATTTAAATACTTTAAACACTTTGATAACCTAAAATAAAACCTAAGAAAATACTCAGGGACAGTTTGGCCATTAAGCTCCTCGTCCACAGCCCCGTAGAGACATTTAATTCTCCATCTTCATTTCTGCTCTCTGCTCCTGCTCTGACAGTTATATGAAGTAGGCAGTGTTGGGGAGTAACGGAATACATGGGGTGGCTGTAGCTCAGGTGGTAGAGCAGGTCATCTACTGATCGGAAGGTTGGTGGTTCGATCCCTGGCTTCCCCAGTCTGCATGCCAAATATCCTTGGGCAAGATACTAACCCCAAATTGCTCTCCGATGCATCCATCGGAGTATGAATGTGTGTGTGAATGTTACCTTAGAAAGCACTTAGAAAAATGTGCTTGTGCAAATGGGTGTGAATGGGTGAATGTAAAAGTTGTGTACAGCGCTTTGAGTGCTCAGAAAGAGTAGAAAAGCGCTATATAAGAACCAGTCCATATATGTACCGCTGTTACGTATTTAAAATACAAAATATGAGTAACTGTATTCCGTTAAAGTTGCAGTTTAAAAAGGTGGTATTTAGAATACAGTTACTTTGTTGAAATAAATGGATTACACGGCGGTACTTCCCTGTTTCATATTGTGGCGGGTCAGGACTGTTTGGGTTTTGTTTGACAGCTACGTTCTGTTGTTCCAGGCAGCGTTACGGTTGCCATGGTTACAGGGTGACGCTCTCTCTCTGCGTGTTTCCTGGGTGAGAGAGGCCTTTTTGTTGTTGTTGTGCTAAGCTAATAGGCAGAATGCTACAGGTATAGCTCTAAAGAATGTAGCATCATAGGCAGTGTAGTCCGTGCTGCAGGGAGAATGGACTGCCATACCCGTTATGTGTCTGTGAGCGAGGGAGGGAGAAAAAGGAAAAGTACGAGCTGTCATCGAGCAAAAACGGGAGCTGGAAGCATGTAAATATAATAATAACCACTGCAGCCAAGAAGAGAGCCTGATGAGCCCAGTTGTAAGTAAGCTATTAAGACTCGACTGTACACCGTGTTCGTGTTTTCCTCTGAAAACAATAAGTTCTGTTGGAGCAGCCTTTCAACGCCTCTCTGTCTCTCGCTAACAAAGTTGACCCAGACAACAGAGTAAAGCTAGTTTTCAGCTACGAGCCGACACAGAACCCACCGTATTAGCCAGAGGTCCCTTTACTACGGTTCGGAGCCGCGGACCTTCAGTAACAGTAATAAATCACAGCAATAGTACATTCATGTAGTTGTAAACAGCATGATAATATATTAAGTAATCCAAAGTATTCAGAATATGTTACTGTCATTGAGTAACGTAACGGAATACGTTACAGAATACATTTTGGGGCATGTATTCTGTAATCTGTAATGGAATACATTTTAAAAGTAACCTTCCCAACACTGGAAGTAGGACAATATAATGATCCCCGATTCCCAGATCGGAGATTTGTTGCATGTACATATGAAGAATAGCTGATGCATTGAATAACCTAAATAACATCTGTTCGTTTGTTGCTTTACATTAGTTTGTCACTGCATTATGATGCCATTTTTTTTATGAAACCTGCGTGTTTTTTTTAAAACTAGATGACTGTAGACTTTATGTGATGTCACAGGAAATAAATGTCAGTCAGAGCAGATTTAAGTGTAAACTACAAGCATTAATTAAGAGCAAGAAAATGAGGGTGCGTTCGATTTTTACGCATGTCTCCCACTCCCAACACTGCAGGCCTCATTTTGCAAACAGAACACACACACACACACACACACACACACACACATCTGTGGTCCGTCTTTCCTGTGTCCTTCTGTCAAATGAGTCCATATGGCATCTGTCATGTCGTCTGCTCTCTTTTTTATCAAAGTCACATCACAGCTGCTCCCATCTCCTCTGTCAGCTGATGTTTTTTGTGTATGTTTGTGTGCTGTAGCTCCTTCATCTGAGCACAGTTTCAGTGTCAAGAAGCTGTACTCAGTGCAAGAGTAGTATAAGAAATTACCACCAGCCTCCTGGCTTGTTTCGCAGTCGCCCTAATAACGGATTTCCTGCCTAAATTCAATCTCGACTTAAATTCTAGGCTTTTGTTTCTTGACACAGGAAGTAACAAAGCCAGTCTCAAAATCTCCTTGTGAACAGGAGAAAAGGGTGTGCAGCATTAACCCCTCCGTCGTGTAAACATTTCAACATTTTAAATGAGCTGTGGCCTTGTTTTGACAATATAGAATAGAATAGAATAGAATAGAATAGAATAGAATGCCTTTATTGTCACTATACAGTTGCTCAGTGAGATACAGAGCATCTCCAACAGTTCTGCAGCACTATATACATATTCAATTCAATTCAATTCAATTCAATTTTATTTATATAGCGCCAAATCACAACAAAAGTCGCCTCAAGGCGCTTCATAGATACAGAGAAAAACCCAACAATCATATGACCCCCTATGAGCAGCACTTTGGCGACAGTGGGAAGGAAAAACTCCCTTTTAACAGGAAGAAACCTCCGGCAGAACCAGGCTCAGGGAGGGGCGGGGCCATCTGCTGCGATTGGTTGGGGTGAGAGAAGGAAGACAGGATAAAGACATGCTGTGGAAGAGAGACAGAGGTTAATAACAGATATGATTCAATGCAGAGAGGTCTGTTAACACATAGTGAGTGAGAAAGGTGACTGGTGACATATTAGCAGTATTAACCCTTTAAAACCGGTCAGAGCTGCACGCTCCGTTTTGCGTAACTATTTTTAAATCCCAGTAGCTCTGCAACCACGTAAGCTAGCGCAATAATTTTTTTTTGCATATGAAACCGGAGGAGTTGTACTTACATCTTATGCCATCAGCTTGTCCTCGGTCACAGTTTCCTTCCACATATAGTTTTGCAAAAACTGCATAAAAAGCACTTGCAGCAACAAAAACATAATATTCCAGAACCATTACCAGAATATTACCATCAGGGCCTCATGAGCCTATACTGGTGTTTTTAAAAGTTATGTTTGACTTTATGACTTTCTGTGTCGTTTCTGAGATGCTTAGGACTCATATTGCACTGCTGGAAATAGTTTATTTTGATGCATATGCTGCTTTTTTGCAAATTTGCATTATAATATTTATTTTAGTTTTTCCTGCAGTGTATAAAAATTGGTGTATTTCATGTATTGTTTATTGCACTTTTTTGCAATTTATGGTAATTACTATGCACTTAATGCATACATATTATTAAAATTTAGGCTGTAATGGTTGTATTGATGTATATCAACTTGAAATGCTCCCAAAAATGGCTCCACAGCATGTAAAAATATAATATAAGCTCTGGCGGACTTGGTTCTATGGTAGGTCTTAAAGGGTTAACAGAAAAAAAAATGAAATGTAAAAATATACAATCTGATGTAAAAAAGTAAATATGTAAATAAATAGTGTGTGTATATACAGTTCGGGTTATTGCACATAGAACATGGTTTTGCACAGTGGTGGTTTATAGGGGGAAATGGGCAAATGGAGGGGTGGGACTGTGTTATCGGTGCGTGTATGAGTTAAGGGTGGTTATGGCCTTTGGGAAGAAACAGTTCTTGAGTCTGTGGGTCTTTGTGCTGATGCACCTGTAGCGCTTCGCTGAGGGAAGCAGGCTGAACGGGTTAAAACCAGGGTGGGAGCTGTCTTTGATGATGTTTGCTGCTCTGCTGAGGCGGCGGGAAGAATAAACGCCCATCAGGGAGGGGAGAGAGCAGCCGAGGATCTTCTGTGCTGCCTTGACTACACGCTGAAGTCTCGCTCTGTCCGCCTTAGTGCAGCTGCCGCACCATACTTTGATACAGTGTGTTGGCAGGCTTTTTTTGGGGGGAGGGCTAAAAGTCTTTTTCCTCCTGTTCCCAGTGTTGGTCTTTCGCTCTATGTGTAGGGGGAGGAGCTTATGCACATGGTGAAACAGAGAGCAAAGCAGAGGAGACAAGCTAGCACAACCAAAAAGAAAAACAGTTGTTTACTCCAAATTAAAAGCAAAATAAAGTCGGTGCACACACCTCACAAGTATAACAGTGAATTCTGGTTGGAAACAGACACATTTTAAACCCTAATATTACTAATATAGTTAATAATATAGTAATATTAGTTCAGTCACTAATAAATACATAGATGAAGTCTCTCTCTTGCTGTGTTAAGTTAACCTGCTGCCACGTTGCTGCTGTGCTCAGACTGCAGCAGTAGTTCTTGTTTTGCAGTGAAGGTCATCGTAACCAGAACTTGCAGCGGGTGGAGCGCTGGTTCATGTGGCAAGGCTGCAGAGCAGCGCGAGGACTGCCAGCTGCAGTCTATGAACGTGGAATGCAACTTGATTAGCTCGGCCACTTATTTATTAAGCACAAACAACTTGGTTTAATTCTGAAAGCATCCTTTCACAGCATGCCCATCCCCCACCATAAGTTGAGCATATCTCTGTGGAAACGCTGCACCAATAACAGCCAGCTCAGCAAAACGTCTTACAAACACCCTGTGTTTCCTGTTCTTATGTTGCAGTGTGAAAGCCGGCGAAGAAGTGGACGCGAACCTGTGAGAGACAGGAAGACTTGAAGAAACAGAGTGAAGGATCTGATCCGGACCGTCGCTGTGCCAAGTGGAGGTTTTCCTGGAGGACTTTCTCAGCTGTTTTCCGAGCCGAGGCTCTGACTTCCTGCTCCTTTTCCACTCTTTTTTATTTTTATGTGGTTGGAATCGCGATTTCTGACCGCTCTTTTGTTCCGATCACGACCAAAACCAGGTGCCAAACCGACTGTGTCAAGAGAAGAAGCAAAAAAAATCGACAACTCTTCATATAAACAGTTCATTTAGTCACCCAGCTTTGGACACATCACCCACAAATACATCAAAACATCCAACGTCCCATTAAAACCACACTGAATTTCAAGATAACGTCTGTAAAAGTTTATATATCCATCCCGTTTGGTCGGTGTTTGCTGCTTTTAATGTTAGAACGTCGTGATTTTTCTCACTGGGGCGGCGATCAGTGCATTATTGGTTCAAAGTGCTTTATAGACAAATCCTCCAGCTGTCGGTCTGCTCATGGTTATGCATAGCAGAGGAGGCGTGTGGTAAGCTGTGATAACTGACGGCGTTTGACTGACAGGCACGTCAAACAGATAAACAGAGGCAACACCGCCGCCGCCGCTGCTATCTCAAAGGCTCGGAGGTACGCCGTCGTTTCAGTCTGCGCTGTGAAACACTGTTGACACTTTGCCTATCTCCTTCTTCCAGTCGCTTCTCCGAGAGAGGCCTCTCGCCCTTTCGTCGTCTTCTGTTTCCTCCACGCGTGGCTCTTGATTACGCCGCTAAAAAGCCCCCTTTATCTACTCCCAGTGACCTCTTAAACCTTTTTTGCGTTCTTCCTTTTATTCTATTAAAAACATGCAATTTAAAACCTTTCACTGTACTTTCATTTTTTGTGGAAGGAAATCGAATTTGTAAAGATATTTAAAAAACAAAAAAGAACATAACCTAAAGCCATACTGAACACCAGCCATACGAATACATTTACAGAGCTCACGATGTTGAAGGTTCCTGCAACAAAGTGATCCTCGGTCACGTCGGTGCACGCACACACACATTCAGGGAGTCGACGAAGAAACTGCTAGTGACCCGAAATTTCATTCCTTTGGATGAAAGAGCGGCTTTGTACGTTTTTTTTCTACCTGCGTGTTTTTAGATCGCACAGCCTGCGGTGGCGAGCGTGGCGAGCGTTGAGTGTCGAGTTCCCGTCATCACCCTGCGTTCCTCTGTGTTGACGGATGAATCCGGACAGTTTCATGTCTGTTCTGTGGGCAGAACCTCGCTGCCCTGCTAGAACCGGGCCCAAGCCCTCCTTCGTCCTCTTCTGCTGGGCCAAGCTCAATTCAGAGCAAAGACACTCGCGCGAGGGTATCAAACGCACATAGATCCTCGCTTTCTGTCGTCTCTTCCTGTAATTCATCCACCTGATCCTCGCCATCGATCACTCTTCTGTGAATGCCTTGACGCGCTCGCTTAATGAACTGATGTCTGTCCTCCGGTAGCTGCTGGAAGGACTTTTTTTCTTATAGATTCGATGCTGCTTAACGCCGTCAGTGATAGTACCTTTATTAGTCGCGCTCACAGCCCACGACTCATAAACTCACCGTTCCATCGTTCGAAACCAAAATTTCAAGCATACTGACCTTTACTGCTCCTCTTCCTCTAAATTCTTCAAAAGGGAGATTTGGTTTATTGGGCAAACTGTGAGCGCGGTGTAAGAGAAGTTTAAGTAACAGCTTGTGCCAAATTTACACGGACTTCCTCTTGGCTTGTTCACCAAACAGAGCTGAGATCTCTAAAGCTGCCAGCACTGTTGTTTACAGACACGAGACACACGGAGCTCGATGTTGAATTTGATTTCATTTCCATGTATAATTTTCACGCATTAGTTCTCCACCCAGGACAACAGAAGTGCCAAACTCCGAGAAGAATACACCCAGCATCTGTCAGAGCTCATTGACTACAAAGTTTACATCCAGCGCTAAATGTTTACAGACCACAGTTTCCATTGCAGTTTCTTACATGACTTTTGTGCCATAAACAGCTCCCAGAACGCCCTGCATTCAGAGACATAGGACTCTTCTTCTGGACGAGTCATTACACGACGAGTTTACAGTTTTTCATACTCATTTTGTTTACAGAAAACGTCTCAATACTGCCTGTTTTGAAGATTTTTGGCCAACGGACTGTAAAACGGCACTTTGTCGACCGACAGACCAAAATTAAACATTTAATACCTGCTGCCATAAAACAAACCCACATTATTCTCTATTTCTAATCAATTTTAAGTTAGATTACTTTAGGTCTACAGCCATTGTACAGACACATCGCATAGGGCCTAAAAAACTCTAAAAGACCTCAATGTTTACAAACGCTGCTTATGGGAAGGATTTGTATTCAGAGGGAGATGTTTACATTCAGATGACGGAGTGACACGCCAAACGCATTCATGAAACACTGCTCGAACAACGCGAATCTGCTGAAATCCAACCCGAGGGATTAGTTCATCAGACTGCAGATAAAACTTTTCGTAATGGAGGTTTTTTTTGGAGGATCTCGCTGACATTTGAAGCCGTTTGTGACTTTTTTGGCTCGAGAACTTTGTGATAAAACAATGACGTCTAAAATATTAAAGGGGATGCTTTGCTTATCCCTTATCCTCTTGCTTTTCTCCTGCCTCGCTGTTTCCACTGTAACCATCACCACTCGGCGACGCGCTGTCGATGGCGATATCAGGACTCTGAGCGGCAGGGGCGGCTCTGCCGCTGCTGGTAAAACGAGTACCACCTTGTTCCTCCTGACAGGCTACAAGCCGCCGCTCCCACGGCTGCCTGCCGGACCCGAAGTGCCGCCGAAAGCGGCAGAGGTGGAGGACGGGGACGATCCGCCGGTCATGGCTGAGCTGCCGCCAAAGCCCCTCCCTCAGACCATGTTGCCAAGGAACGTAACGGCAGCACTGAAGCCTCCGCTCGGCGCGGCCCAGGTGGCTCCCGCCCCGAGACAGCTGGTGGACGTGGACCTGTGCAAGTAATGTTGTCAGAAATTCTGTGTAGTGTTTATCACTGTTTTTGCTAAGTCTTAAAAGCTAATGGAACATGTTTCTGTATGTGGGCTCTTTTAGTTGTGAGAACTTTTAACTAATGTCCATAAAACGAATATTAAAGATGAGCAAAGTCGAGCCGATGCAATGGCGGCGCTTTAAACCTGCATTCTCTCTTAGCTCCAGCAGGGGGAGACTCTTGTAACTGCAGAGAGAAGTTAGCTGTTGTAAAAATCTATGGAAAAATTCTCGCGACTCACTTGATTTTTTAACTAGTTAGTAAAACTTTTCCAAATGAGTTTATAATCTCATTTTCTAGCTTGAAGTGTTTTTTTATTGCATGACCATTTGGTAAATTATTGTCCCACGTTAGAGTCACGTGAACAGTAAAGAAGGCTGTGCTTTATAACAGAGTCAGGTAACGGCCACATTTTGAACTATTCAGCTGAAACATGATGCATGTTGTGCTGAATTGTGCTAAACTCCATAAGTTTTAGTAGAATGGTTCCAAATTTGAAAAATCTTAGTGACTTTTATACGTCTGCTACAATGTTGGCTTTATTTTTCAGACTAGGAAGCTGCATTCACATTTTACACTCTCTCTAATCAAAAAGAATGGAATGGAGTTGAGCCCATGTGTGCTGTATGAGCACGCAGTGTCCTTAGTCAGACTGTAATGTCTTTATTTGAAAGCAGACACTGACGGTCAAAAAGCTGAACTCAAAGCTTCACCAACCACTGAGTCATATCACAATGCCTACATCCGTCCTTTATATACAGTCTATAATTATGTCAAAGAAATGTTACTGGATGAGACATCAGTATGAGCTAACTAGAACTACAGGACACGTAAATACATCGTTCATCGTTTGACCAGGAAAGGAGGATAAGTGCTAAATTATTAAGGTAACCTAAAATGAAATCTTTGGACATGGAAACACATTTTTGTCAGCTAAAATCATTCCAAATATCTGTATACATTTTACATTAGATACATTTTTGTAACTGTTCCAGAGTTGAAAATTGTGGATGCAACAGTGTGATAGTTGGATCCGCTATCGGTCAAAACGAGGCCAATCTGTGGGTCTCGATAATGTATCAGAGCACAAAAGCTTGGATCAGTGCATCTCTAATCCAAACTATTTTAATCTGTTTTGAAAAACTATACTCTGTTAGGAACAGCAGGTCAGCAGAGTGAGCTGTTAAAGCATCAACGTGTGTTTTGTCATCGTACCAAGAGAAGCATCCAATTCTTCTACAGCTGACATAACTCATATTCCACAATCGGGTCAGAAATTAAATTCTTAGCAGCTGTTCAGGCATTTTTAGTTAAGTTGACATACAAAATGTGAATTTAAAAAAGTAAATTCTAGACAGAAACATCAGATTACATGAACGTAAATGGCTGTTAATGTAATGTAGTTGAAATATCCCGATTTTCCTTGTTTTACATCTTCCGCTGTGCTGAAGTTTTGCTCGTCGTCGAAGGCCTGCGGATCTTTTTATCGCCCTAATTTCCATCCATCAATGTGATGGCTTGATCACTCTGGATGCCATAAAAGCGAGGCACATCATGATTCCCCTCCTTCAGCTCGGATCTTCATCTCGCACAAGCTCATATTTTTCACTGAGAGGCGTCTTGCTGTTGCTAAGCGACGTATAATCAGCTCTAAGTCAGATGTGTGTTGGCGAGCCACACGCTACGACTATCAACAGCAGCTACATTCAGGCACAAGAAAGCAGCACGAAGCGCTGCAGTGAAGACAGAGCTCAGTTCGTTTGTGCTGCTCTGCGAGCCCAAAAAGCTCTCCACAGAACAAATGCAGGATTTACCTAAAACATTTATCGCCTTTGAGACGACGAGTTTTAGCTCGGAGTGCTCAGAGAGGTCCTGCAACAATAAAGGTAATATCTCAGTCAGGGGAAGTCCGTGAAAGGCTTCAAATCCAGTTCAAAAGAAGTAACAAAAACCTCCCACTACTGCATCCACACCTAATGTAGAGCCACATAACTCTAATCTGACTGTTATGTTGCCACTCTCCTCCCAGCAAATGACAAGGCAAGACAACAGTGATGTCACATCCTCCGCTTTGCTGGTGTTGTGCTCAGTTGTGCACCTCTCAGTTTTTGTACCCTCACAGTTTGAAAAAAGGAGACTTTGGACAAAAATGTGATTTCTTTGCTTCAGGTTTTGACTTTTTCTCCTCCTACATCAGCACTGATGTGGAGGTTTTGTCTGAGTGGCGACAATAGCACCCTACATGCAGGCATAAATGCTACAGAGCTTTGGCGATGGCACTGTATAATGGCACCAAAGCCTGAGCCTAGGGCCTAGCCTGGGATGCACCTACGTAAAACTTTAACTACACAATACAGCAACTGCAGGATTATACTGCAACTGCAAATATACCTGAGTAGAATTAAAATAAGCTTGATCACAGTATTTGAAAAAAATGTCCAGTATTTGACCAGTTGATCCATTAAATGGACCCAGCATGACCCTTTTTTTTTCTGACAGTTGTCCTTATACTAGAGTTTAAAACAGTGACATAAATCTCTGGTCAGACAGCACAGCAGGCAGCTAAACATAAGATCGTATAGTGGATAAAGTCAAATAAGCATGATTTTAACACTGAGGAGCAGTAATGTCATATAAAAAGTGTACACATATGCAACACAAAGGCAGCTCACTCAGTTGTTTGCTGGGTATTGCATTCCTGAGATATAGAGTATCACAAACACTTAAAAGAGGCTCAGGACTGGCTGTAAATTTACAAATGGCTTTCAGATTTCACTAATATTTCAAGCTCAGGATCACAGCACTATGCTTCACAGCTCTGCCAGTTTGTGGACATTCACTCTATTCTGTTTTTCACCAGTGTTTTAGTGAAAATAACCTTTTTCCTGTCCTGTCTTTAACCCTTTAAAGCCGGTCGGAGCGGGCACGCTCCGTTTTGCATAACTACTTTTAAATCCTGGTAGCTCTGCAACCACGTAAGCTAGCGCAATAATTTTTTTTGCATATGAAACCGGAGGAGTTGTACTTACATCTTATGCCATCAGCTTGTCCTCGGTCACAGTTTCCTTCCACATATAGCTTTGCAAAAACTGCATAAAAAGCACTTGCAGCAACAAAAACGTAATATTCCAGAAACACACTTTGCCGATCCGATCAGCTGTTTGTAACACTTCCTATGTCCATCAGCACGAACTATCGCATATCTGCCATGACCTGCCCGAAACTGGAAGTGACATCATTTTGCGGAAATGTAGTTTTTTACCATCAGGGCCTCATGAGCCTATACTGGTGTTTTTAAAAGTTATCTTTGACTTTATGACTTTCTGTGTGGTTTCTGGGATGCTTAGGACTCATATTACTGCTGGAAATAGTTTATTTTGATGCATATGCTGCTTTTTTGCAAATTTGCATTATAATATTTATTTTCGTTTTTCCTGCAGTATATAAAAATTGGTGTATTTCAAAAATAAAACTATGAAGACACTCAAAATAAATTTCCTGTGGTGGGAAACTATTTTGTGCAACTTTTTTGTATTTACAGTTTTGAGGGATAAGCCTCTTAAATTTCTCTAACTAGAAATATATGTTAAAAAACAAAAACGATTTTCAATTTTTTTGTATTTTATTGCACTTTTTTGCAATTTATGTAATTACTATGCACTTACTATGCCCAAAATTTGGGCTATAATGGTTGTATTGATGTATAGCAACTTGAAATGCTCCCAAAAATGGCACTACAGCATGTAAAAATATAATATAAGCTCTGGCGGACTTGGTTCTATGGTAGGTCTTAAAGGGTTAATGTAGTTTAATGTAGCGTCAGGAGGTAAAGATGTGGGAGAAGATTGTATTGGCAGAAATCGAAATGATGATGCATGCCAAACGCTCACATCCTGTGAACTTTCAGGGTCAAAGAAGACTCTTAAGCAGCAGAGGCGTGGTACACGACGGCATTAATGGTACGTTTTTTACCAACTTTACTCCGCAGGGGTTACTATGATGTGATGGGGCACTTTGACAACTCGTTCAACTGCTCCCAGGGCAGTTACATCTACTGCTGCGGCACCTGCCACTACCGCTTCTGCTGCGAGCACCAGAGGAACCGGCTAGATCAGGATTCCTGCACCAACTACAAGTCCCCCGACTGGGCTGACCCGCAGGTGCCCGTCACTGTGGTCGCGGTGAAAACCGACCCCGACTTTGAGACGTTTCCGCAGCAGAGCAGCAGGTCAGAGTCTGGATGCGTCAGTCACAGAGCCATCAGAGGAAAAGTACAATATATTAGCATCATCTCGAAAGCTAAGATAAATAAAGAGCGGCATAATTAGTCAAAATAACCTCCCGATCTTAACAGAAACAAGTTAATTTAATGAGTAATATTTGCATTAAATGTTTTTAAATTTTAAAATAAATGTTTTATTCTTTTGGACATTTAATTTTGAGCACATTTATAAGAAATCAAGGGTAAAAACAAGTTGAAGTAATTGCATAAGCACTAAAATCTTAAAATTTACTAAAAATTTGCGAGTTTGTGCTGTGTGTTAAAAAATTGCTTGAAGAGGAGCTAAAATCCTTTAACAATGGTAAATTATTTTTCACGAAACAGAGTTCTTGTTTGATTCTGCAACAATGAGGAAAAATAGTATCACCTATAAATTTCTATTGATGCGCCCCTAATTGTTCTTGAAGTACAATATTATTCCCAATTAAAGCTGGAGACACGAATCGTACTGAAAATTTACTTTAAAATGAAAAAGAAGCTGAAAAGCGTGTCGTTTTTCCTGCTGAGTGCCCTGATGTCATTTCTTTTCTATAAACAGTACGGCCTATGTGATCGGAGGTGTGATCTCCTTCACTGTGGTGGTGGCCGTGGGCGTCAGGATCGCCTTCAGCAAGGTGGCTCGTCGACCCCGAAACCGAGACATCAACATGCCCAGGTGAGACTGCTGGACGGCTGCTTGGCTTCTCAGTTTAGACGTACAGCAAAGACACGAGACACGATGCTATCCACGAGGAGCACGGACGGTGAAGCCCGATTCTGCCAGGCATTAAAAGCTGCTAAGAAAAGACCATTCAGAGAAAAAAAGTTACATTGAATTGTCTTTCTAAAAATTCAAATGCAAAACGTATGCTTATGATCAATAAATATCTGTGAAATGTCTGCGTATAAAAATGGGTGAAGTCCTAGTTTGAAGAGAATCATCTTAGTCACCTGTAGATGTGCATATGGCTAACTTACCAATAACAAGTCATTTCTGCCCTAAAAGGTACTTTAAGTAAGCCATACTATAACTTATAAAATATGCTTGTTATATTAAACAAGAAACTAGTGACTGAGCCCCTAAACTAGTCAGGAAGGTGTTTACTGAGGTCATAAATCAGGTGACCGGTGGGGTCTTTTTTTTCATTGACTTCAATGAACCTGGAACAGCAGAGGGAGTCTCCCCCTGCTGGCCATTGGAAGCAATGCAAGTTTAAGACTCATTTCAGCTTTCAGTTACAGAAATTGTGTCTATGAAACCAATTATTCACGTCTCCTTTTAATCTAGTTGTTGCTATCTTTGTTAAATGATTATATGTTACACATGAGATTATATTAATATTAATAATAATAATAATAATAATGATCTTCAGCCAGATATGAGGTGTTAAAACGTCTCAGTTTGCAGCGGAACATGAAAGCTTTTAAGACACGTGAGACTGAGGTTTTAGAAGATTTACAAACAGATCAAAGTGAAACGTAACTGCATTGTTTTCAATGATAGGATTGCTTTGGACACATTTGGAAAGTGAAGTAAAGTAATAACTGACTGAGAAAATGTTTCCTCCGCATGATCTTTTCTCACTATTCTCCTCACATCTGTTGTGTTCCTCTTGTCTTTCTGCCCTCGTGCTTCTCCCGCTGCTGCGTCAGATCACTGGTGGATATCTTGCGTCACCAGTCGAGCCCCGTGCAGCAGGGCGAGAGGAACAACAGCACAGTGCTGACGACCACCTCGGACGGACGCACGTCCAAAAACCTGTACACCCCCATCCTGCAGATCAAAGACAACCGCAGTGAGTGACGATTATTATATCGGGTTAAACGAGCATTCAAATGAGGCCAGCTTGTCTCGTCCCCGGTGGAAAAGGTGGTAATTGTCGCTGCTCTTGTTTCAAATATCAGCAACACACTTCTTACTTCAGGTGGAATACATTTGTCGTGAGTGGATTGTTGCCAGATGTTGTTTCATTTAAAAAAGCCCCGTGAGATTATCGTTTAACATCAGTAATCTCAGAGGGTCTTTTGAAATGAAACAACATGGGTTCAGACTTTTAAAGGGTTTGTTTCCTGTCTGGATTCACCTCCTGCTCAGTATTACTCAAGTGATCTTGCAAAGATGTATTCATCTGAATTAAAACGTAAAAATATGCATTGAATTTAACAGTTTTTAAATCTGAAAAATAAAATGTTTATTTTTTTAAAGGTTAATTCTCATGCAGCTTTCTATATTTCTGCACAAACATGACCTGCACACAGATGAGCTGAAACATTTTGACCACTCACAGATGAAGGAAATAACTAGGATACTTCCTGGTCTAACCACTCGCTCAACACTAGAGTAAAAATAGGACACCAAACTCCTGGCAACCAGGAAAATCTTGGTTGTCCAGTGATTGCACTTATGTTTTTTTTCAGTCTACAAATGATTGCAACTAGTTGTTGTTGCAATAAAGCTGGTTACTTTCCACTTTCAATTGTTTTACAATTGCAGAAGCCTCCTGGTGAGCGTCAGTTTGTCTCCAAACAATCGAGGTCCAACTCGGACTGAATGCAGTCACTGGAGAAGGTCTGCAAATAATTGGTGTAATTTTGCACCAAACTTGCAAACTTGTCTCCGACACATCTGTTTGCAATCAAGGATCTGATTCACTGGCTGCCGTTTAGTTGTTCTCTGCTTATGTTTCTATATAAAAGACAGGTTATGTCGTCATTTTGCAATCAACTATGTCACTATTTGGACCATCTGAGTTTCTATTTAATATGTATGAGCTTCTGGCTGGACTGTGGCTGTAAATAGTTAATATGAAGTTTTCTTAAATTAGGTTTTCCGTGTATGTAGCTCAGCAACAGATTTGTGATTTTTAACATTTTACCAAAGTTAACTGTGATTTATCATAAACAGCTTAACTAACATTCAATTGCAAACACACTCACTCCATTTTGTAAATAATATAAGCCTGTGTGAAGACGACAAGATCATTGGACACAGTTACAATCGTTTTGGTTGTGCCGCCGTCTCCAGCCGGTGTTTTCTGCAGGGTGAGTGTAGCATTTGGGGGACTTTGGCATGCCAGCACTCTTTTCTCTGCAAAGCACGGGATGGAAACCTGCTTCTGCTGCAGCAGCTACTCTGATTGTTGCAACTTCGTAATGTTAGCTTATCCTGAAACACAGACTGTGCAGCTCATCTGTATAACAAGACAAACAGATTTCAACCTTAAGGGAGTTTCCATATCCCTACTAGTATCACAGATAACTTTAATAATTATATCCTAAAAAAGCTGTAATTGATTGATTGATTGATTTTAATTTACTGCCAAAATGAGACACAAACATATCATGAAAGTGAATTATTTTTATCACTCAGGAGAAACAAGATATGGTGCTTAAATAACACATATGGTTAGACTAATTAGTCTGGGATAGAGTCAAATTCTCACCCTGAATAATTGTTTCAGTCTGCACGAACAACCAGCTTTGCGGGGTTTTATGTCGGGTTTGGGAGAAATGAGCAGGTTAAGCTGGTTTAGGCACACAGAAAGTACTAACAGGTTAATAGACTGGTGGTCCCAATGTTTTGGCTCATCAGTGTCTTTTAAAGGTTCCTTTATGTTGACTGTCACTTTTTTCTAAATAGTGCTACCACAGGGGGATGTGTTTTATATTTCTGTATGAAATGTTCAGCCTGAATCTCCTGATTTAAGCTTTAATATAAGAAAAACCTCCACTCCTATTTAAATGCTTATGTTGCCCACACACAGAGGAGCTTTGTGGAAAAATGCTGCAAACACTAGAACACTGAAGTCAACACGATCATAGAATTAAATGCAGCGTTTGTGTGATTTTCACAAAGTTTTTCCTCTCTGGTGATTATCAGAAGGACATGAATGTTTCTGTTTTCTCACACAGGAAAATCACAGAAATGAAACACACACATTTCTCTCTTTACCTCTGCTTTATCTCTCTGTCGCTCTGTCTCGTCTTTCTAAACCAGCTCTCTCTTCTTTCAGCCTCTCTAGGAATTCGATTGTTCTCTGACTCTGCAAATAAGGTTGGAAAATTGCAAATTCCCACCAAGAAAAGATGAAAAATGTGCCAAATATAGTGGATTTTTAAAAATTATTTATTTAGCTGCTCTTGATTCTCACCAGGTAAGAATGGTAAAAGCGCCTTGTAGTACCAAAGCTTCACATTTTAGCAACTGCAGAAATTATAAAACTAGATTTTTTGTGTAGTTTACAGACAAGAGCTGAGAATTTTTTTTTTTTATTGTTGAATAATAATTCAGCTTTTGAATTGCTAGAAAAGTCAGCGTCTTTTCAGTCTCTTGTGTCCAACAGGTACTCTAAAGCTCAGCTTGCAATCATAAAAAGAGAAAGACAGTGAAAATCTGCACTTTAAAGAGTTGCAACTTTGCTTTAAAAGGACCCACTGTGCATGTTTCCAACTCTAGACTCTGCTAGAGGTGCTTTGTATGAGTCACAGTTCAAAATAATTGTTATTTGTAACATTTGAAAAACCTTTATTCTCATTGGCTGCCACTTGCAGTAGGGGTGGGGAAAAAATGGATACTGTGTAGCATCGTGATATTTTGTTTGCTAATAATGTATCGATACAGGGACAGCAGAAATCAATATCTTGTTACAAAAAGGTTTTTGTGCTCTGACTTCAGAGCATGTTGATCCTTTTTCTGAGCAAGAATCCTGACATTCCTTCACTGTCCAAATGTGACAGTTTACTTATTTTAATTTAAGACATGTTTTATTTTAATTAAGTTTAAAACTTTTTTATTTAATGTAAAATTATATTTTGTTTTAATTTACTTTCAAATTCTTCAGTTACTGAAGGGGCTGCATAGTTTTCATAAACTGCATAGTTCAGAATAGCTATAATTGTACCAGATGGTTGATTCAGTTAAGTTGGACTAGACTGTAATACAAACCGTTCAGTTTGTCAACAATAAAACTGAAATGAGAGAAAGACTGAGTGTGAGACTTTGATATTAGAGAAAATGAATATTGATAAAGTTTACCTTTATGTGCAGAATCTGAATATCGCAAAATATTTTTAAAAAATCGCAATAATATCGTATCGTGCATTAAGTATTGTGATAATATCGTATCGTGGGATGTATGGTGATTCCCACCTCTAACTTGCAGGTGGGTGTGGCTTCTATACCTGAGATGACCGTTTAAGGATATTTGCGTGCTGCTTCACAATGCAAAGTAAAAACCAAACGACCTCACTTTTGTCAGTCTTGCATGAAAGATCTAATCTGTGGTTTGCCAGTTCGATTCAGTTAATTGCAACAACCTTTAATTTAAATAAGAAATGCAAAAGTCAGCTGATTCCTGGAGGGACTGAGTCTGTCTCTTTTCTGTCCTCCCCTCTCGCTGTCCTGTCTCACCCACTGTCTCTCTCTGTCTCTTTACTGACACAAATGCTTACTCGACATGCCTCCCGTGTCTCTCGAGTGGCTGTCCCATCAGTTTGTCGGCTCTGCTCTCTTTGCAGCTGGGAACTTGCACCATCATTTTAACCAGCAGGGGTCTGCTTCCAGCCCCAAACACTCTGCTACCATCGGTAAGCCTCGTGGTTAGCAGCCCAGTGAGCCGGACTCGCGGCCTCACCTCCACCACTGTCTGTCTGTCTCGATGTCAGTATGACGGCCTGTTGTGCTGCGCTCTTAAAAACAGCTGTGCCATTGTCAACCCCACCCTGTGGCTACGCGCAGATTTGCGCTCGAAATCACAGCGTGCTGTCTCCAGTGATTTCCCCCGTCACACGGTTGCGTTGAATCTGACAGATCTTTCATAAGAGTGTGAGCTTAAACTTGTCTGGCCTGCCCTTTGCTTAATGCAAGCCCGTCTTCCCTATTCACTCACTCCCCCCTCCCACAACCCTGCTTCCAGATGTGCTTGTTCGTCCTTCCTCCTCTCTCTGTGCAGCAGTGATGTGCAAGTGTGATACCGAACGTGGAAGGAGGTCACCGCTTTAACCCGAGTCTGTTTTCGCAGGCTTTACACGAAGAAAACAGAAAAGCAATGCTAGCGCGAGTGATTCATCTCCACCAAAGGTCATTGTGCTGCACCCAGGAAACACATGAACTCCTACTGCAAGCCAGATAATTATCTGTGAAGGCTGATTTTATGCCTCTAACATGACTCTGACAGGATACAGGATACGGTTGCCATGGAAATATGATGGTGTTGATGGAGATGAGCATGATTTCCATTTAACTTTTTAAGTTGTTTCAGTGCCAGTTTTTCCAAGCTATTACACCTACATGTGCCCCTCATGCAGCGGATTACACAAGAAGGCAACAGCAAAGAGTAAAACCGGCTGAGAGGACAGCAAATATTAACCAGCAAGTACAATTACATCATCATTTTCAACTAAATTCATCTAAGGAGAGACACTACGGGGCAAAAGGTGTAAACATTTTGTATTATTACATAAAACTAGTCAGTTTTCTGGTCCTGGAAACACAGAGAGCACAGAAAAATTGAAAAGCGGCATATGCAAAAGACACTAACGTCTCTATTGGTGTATCTAAATATACAGTTTTATTGCATAGATTTCAAGAATAGAAATTTGAATATCAGATAAAGGCAGATTTTATTGGGACAGGAGAGTTAAAGGTGCAGGTCTTCATCACTTTCTAAATCAAAAACGCCGTCAATAGACAAAATAAAACATATTTTTAGGAGTAAATTGGTCTATAAATGAGCCGATTTACACATCTTGGGGTTTTGATGATGACTGTGATTAGACATGAAGCTAAACCTGCCGATCATAAGGTGGGTAAACCCAAAGACATTTCCTACCTTATGCAAAAACCCGACACAGTCAAAAAAAACCTGGTTTTTCCTTTTTATGTCTTCCCTTACAAAGAAACTATTAAATATATAATTTAGCGTTTGCTGTATTTAATCTAAATTCATCCATTTTGCGCAGCGCTGTGTGATTTAACAGGTCTAATACGTCACAAGGTTGTTATAAAACTATGTGACATTTTAGGTATGTGATTGAGGGCCGCACAAGAAAACGCACGCGCCTTTAGGTTTGGAGTAATAGCTTATGTGGGTAATTATTGTTTTCTGTGCCGGCTTATAGTTTTAAACCATTAGCGAGGTGACATTTGTTGACACCAGCTGTGCTTTTCAGTGTTAGGAAGGTTTAGTCAGCTGTGATGACTAAAGAGAAATGTTCCCTCGGTTCGCTTCTGCACCGTTATATCATCACGTGGATGAATAAAATGTACAGATTTAGTGTATTTGTTACGTTCACGTGCCTCACTGTTGCCCCGTGAACCGCGTTACTTGTTAATGCAAATTATGGGGAATCATCTTGGACCAGGAAACAACCAGACACAGGAAGTACAAACCTAAAATTAACAAAATAAAAATAAACTGTAGGCTGTTGGATAAAGGAGATGGCCTTCATTTCAAGTCTTTGATATATTTGAACTTTCAGTCCCAAGAATTTTGATGATTTTTGTCATGATCAGTCTGTGTGCAGGCAGGAGAGGACCCAAACACACTCACGGGAAAACAGGACTGAACTCAAAATACAGCTTTATTGCTGACAGAGGATAAAGGCGATACAAAATAATATGAAACTAAACTGGGAAGTACTAAGGAACGGACTCACGAGGAAACACACGGAGGGGCACACATGAGGGAGAACGCGACACTGAACTTAGGGAGACACAGACATAGGTCGTGTCCAAATTCATGGGCTGCTTCCTCCTGAGGCCGCATTTGTAGACCAATTACATCACAGCGACGCGCTGAAGGCTGTCCAAATTCGTAGACTCCTCCGAATGCAGCCGACAAATGCGTCCTCCTTTTCCCCGAATTTGAAGGATGGGTCGGGTGTGTCCTTCGTGGCCCACCATATCCCAGAATTCATAGCGCGGCCCAGCCAAGCTCCAGTTTCCGGCAATGGCGGCCGCTACTAAGTTTTAAAATTACTCTTATTAATCTTTCTGGGCCACAAAATAAACTTTAAACATATTTTCAGGCGAGAATGTGGGTTAGCTCGTTGATAATTAGAAATGAACACAAAAAACGGAGAAAGATTTCGGGTCCATTTTCGATTTTCGTGCCGTGGCGCTGACAACCGGAAATACTCTGAATTAAGGGCGGGAGTAGATCGAGAAAGCTAGACCGTCCAATTCCATAGCCGTTTACTTCCGGCCTACCCGACCTCCTGAGGACCCGGCCCACGTAGACCGCGAAGGCCGGGTCCTCAGGAGGATGCAGCCCATGAATTTGGACACGACCATAAATACACAGAGGGTTAATGAGGGAAGTGGGAGCACACGGGGAACACAGGTGACGCTGATAATCATAACAAGACACGGCAGGAGTAAATGCAACACTGACGGGAGACTGTCAAAGTAAAACAGGAAGTACACAGAGGTTCAGACAGGAGGAGAGAGAGCACGGACATAACGGGCAACCAAATAAGGAACTTCTTAACTAAACAACCTAGGAACCAAGGCATAAATAAAGAACAAAATACAAAACACACGAAAACTAAGAATACTGGGCCAACATGGCTCAGGACCATGACAATTTTACTTCAGTTGTGCCGGTTTATACTCAATATTTTTGATTCTAAAGGTGAGATTTTAGACTTTAGGAACATAGGAAGTACAAACTTAAAATGAACAAAATAAAAATAAACTGTAGGCTGTTGGATAAAGGAGATGCCCTTCATTTCATTTCATTTCATTTCAAGTCTTTGATATATTTGAACTTTCAGTCCCAAGAATTTTGATGATTTTACTTCAGTTGTGCCGGTTTATACTCAATATTTTTGATTCTAAAGGTGAGATTTTAGACTTTAGAGCCTCCTTTGCATCACTTGTCTGGTTCCGTCCTGTGTTAAAGTCACCAGCCTCCTGGTACAACACAATCACAAACCCTGAGTCACATACTCGGCTCACACTGAGCAAAGTTCATTTTTCCCGGACACCATTACCAAACCTCTGTCAGCCATCGTAGCGGTTCAAAAAAATAATCAATTACCTCTCACTCGTGGAAATTACCAGGCTAATTTAGCACGGTGGCACAAAAACACAGAGCAATTGGTAGGACATTTGATGCTTTCTACCTTCTATTTCCTCCACAGCCTGCATCCTGCTGCTCAGCTCCTGCTTTACAGCCACATGATCCCAGAGCTCAGAGCTAGCATTGCTTTTTCCCCCCAGTGTGTGTGTGTGTGAGCGTACGCAGAATTCACGGTACAGAAGTCGATGTGGCGTGTGTTCCCTGGGTGGCACTTAACAGAGACAACATTGGCCATTATTGCCCATTACTGTCAATGGTCAATGACCAGTATATGTCCCGCAGTTATCTTAACAAGATCGCAGCCCATAGCTGTTACCGCCCCGAATGGACTCACCATTGATTATATCCGCGTCTAAGACAGGAAGCAGCAGCGAATGGTCACGGTTACGCAAGCTTTAATCGCTGCTTCATAGTTTTCCCTCACATTTCTAACCTTTCAAACATCCCGTGCTGACATTTAGCAGCCAATCGAGCTTCTCGGATTCCTCCGTAATGCTAATCCAGCGATGGCTGGCGTGTGTTTGTCCACTGCAGATGTGTCCCTCTGTCCTCCGTTTGAATGTACAGATCCGACACATGTCAGGTGACCTGTGCGCACCTACATGTTGGGTCATTCCCACTGCTGTTTGTTTGCTGTTTGGAAACTATGAATGTACTTGTACACCTTATGATGTAATGGACGTGCTGCGAAACAGACACCCCTGCCCCTCCCCCATACCGCAAACCTTACATAAGACAAATCATTTTTTATGTCTATTGATCGCTGTGCTGCTTTTGCACTTTGCATAAATGTGAATATGTGCGTGTGCTTGAGTGTGTAGATTCCTGAAGCTATCGGTGTATTTCTGTGTATTTACATGTGGCTGATACGTTCGTCTTATTGAGCCTCAGATGAACAGCACAGAGTTGTATTAATAGATGGTCTCCATGGAGCTCAGAGACACTTCCTGTTTACTGAGAGTTAACCAGCTTGTATAATCTTCTCTTGTTCTCTCTTTCACTTCTTCTTTTCCTTCTCTTTGTTCTTTTACACTTACACATCATTCCTTTCATCCTCCTTTCTCCCCCTCATCTCCTCCTCACTTCTCCATCTATCCTATCTTTCCTTCTTTCCACCTCTTTCTGTCTTTCTCTCTCTCAAGAGCGTGGATCCCGCATGAACAACACCCCCCAGCTCACTTCCGGGCCCACCCTGATTTCTGGTAGCAGCAAAGGCGCGGGAGGCGGCGGCGGCGGCGTCTTGAGACACAACAGCAGCCACCCGTCTTTCTCGCACTCCTTCCACAACCTGGCTCAGCTGCCACCGTCCTACGATGCAAACATGAAACCTGAGATCAACCGCTACAGCTCGCTGAAGAGGCTGGGTGAGTCGCTGGGGGGGATGAAGGGATGGAAAAGGAGGAAAAAGGGAAACCGGAGTGAGGGATGAAGTGGGAGTGATTGAGGACCACTGGGAGCTTTCAAGTGAAACAACGCACACAAGGCCTCAGCCGTGTCTGATTGGTTCTTAAGTGTTGATGGCTGATTACACCACCAATTTTCAAAGAAATCTTTTTATTATGAAAAAAAGCAAATTTAGTCATACAAAGATACATTAAAAGTTTATACTTTGAGACTTTATAGGATGTAGTTGTGAATCACAACCTCACAAATTAAAAAGAGCAACTATAGCAGATTGATTTGGAAGTTTCAAAAAAGACCAAGTTTGGCCAGAAGGCAAAGAAGGGGCTGGACAAGAAAATCTGCAGACCTGTAGGACACAGGTGACCTACAGCGTGCTGTAACACCGGCCCTGCAAAACACAGAAAATAACAGTTTTCTGTGTTCAAAAAACTGCTGATTAATCTTCACAGCACCTACGATGAGGACAGAGCATACGCAAATACATTATCTGCATCTGTTTGTCATAAAGTGAGCACTCCTAAGCCGACGATGGACTCTCAAAACGTCGATCGCTGCACTTTTAATCACTTTATGGCATCTTTCATTTGACCCCGCCTGCAGGAGAACTCCTCCATCTTTTAGTGTAAAATCCATCCATTTTCTTAGCAGCTTGTCCAAATAAGATTACAGAATGGCTGGAGCCTGTCCCGGCTAACATTGAGCAACAAGTGTTGTACACACTGGGCAGGTTGCCAGTAAACTAGAAGTTCTTGGAATTCTTTGAGAAATTGCAATAAAACATATATTCTATTAACAGTGTTGGGGAGTAACGGAATACATGTACCGCCGTTACGTATTTAAAATACAAAATATGAGTAACTGTATTCCGTTACAGTTACCGTTTAAAAAGGTGGTATTTAGAATACAGTTACTTTGTTGAAATAAATGGATTACACGGCGGTACTTCCCTGTTTCATATTGTGGCGGGTCAGGACTGTTTGGGTTTTGTTTGACAGCTACGTTCTGTTGTTCCAGGCGGCAGCGTTACGGTTGCCATGGTTACAGGGTGACGCTCTCTCTCTGCGTGTTTCCTGGGTGAGAGAGCGCCTGTTGTTGTTGTTGTGCTAAGCTAATAGGCAGAATGCTACAGGTATAGCTCTAAAGAATGTAGCATCATGGGCAGTGTAGTCCGTGCTGCAGGGAGAATGGACTGCTGTACACGTTATGTGTCTGTGAGCGAGGGAGGGAGAAAAAGGAAAAGTACGAGCTGTCATCGAGCAAAAACAGGAGCTGGAAGCATGTAAATATAATAATAACCACTGCAGCCAAGAAGAGTGCCTGACGAGCCCAGTTGTAAGTAAGCTATTAAGACTCGACTGTACACCGTGTTCGTGTTTTCCTCCGAAACAATAAGTTCTGTTGGAGCAGCCTTTCAACGCCTCTCTCTGTCTCTCGCTAGCAAAGTTGACCCAGACAACAAAGTAAAGCTAGTTTTCAGCTACGAGCCGACACAGAACCCACCGTAATAGCCAGAGGTCCCTTTACTACGGTTCGGAGCTGCGGACCTTCAATAACAGTAATAAATCACAGCAATAGTACATTCATGTAGTTGTAAACAGCATGATAATATATTAAGTAATCCAAAGTATTCAGAATACGTTACTCTCATTGAGTAACGTAACGGAATACGTTACAGAATACATTTTGGGGCATGTATTCTGTAATCTGTAATGGAATACATTTTAAAAGTAACCTTCCCAACACTGTCTATTAATGCAAATGTCTATAAACTGACATTTAAATCTAAAATATCTCATAAAAACCAGAGAAAACGCCGTGCTCTCCTTTAAACTCAACCCTGCAGGTATCACAGGCAGAGAGAGAGGACGGCTGCTGCAGCAAAGTTTAAAAGAAATGCACCAAATTTAAAGTAGAAAGCTAAACAAGCAGTTTGTCAGTGTGACAGTGGAGCTGTCACGCCTTCCCCCTTTTCACTGCGCACAATTCCCAGATATTGTCAGTGGAGTGTGTCATCACTGATCACGTGTGTTTCTGTTGTTGGTGTGTTTTGGTAGCTGAATTCAACCAGACTTAATCTGTTTTTTAATTGTTTTTCCTGTTGGCCTCTGATGAGTCCTCTGTGTTCCTGGGACTCGGCTGGTAACCAGTGGGAGTGAAGACAGGTTTGATTAGGTCCAGAGCAGAGAGTGACTGGGGCAGAAGCAGGGGAACGTGAGGGAGTGATTTCTGTAGTCCTTTCATATTCTTAGCACATGTGGATGTGCAGTGTTTATATTATAGATGCTCTTATGTAAAGGTTTGTTAGCTGAAACCAGGATTATAGATTTCCAGTCTACCATCCTTACCTGGATAGGTTGATGCAGGGAGAGTGGCAGAGGAAGGAGGTTGGCAGCTTGCTGTGAGGCTGTATTTTCTTTAGTTTTAGTTTAGTTCTCCTTTGCTGTTAATTACCATGTTTTTGCACATACTCCTGCCTAAAGATTGACTTCTTCTGCATCCCTTTAAACCTTTTTGGTGCCAAACACAAACTGCCCGTCATCTGGGGTCTCTGCACAACAGTGACACACGCGTTTGTGTTTGTTTCCTCTTGATTATACTGTGCTGCTGCTATGCCGATCAACCTGGGGGCAGATGAAGTAGGTGGAAATTGGCTTTTCTTGACGTTTAAAGTTACTGAACAGCTGAACGGGGGTTTGATTTTGATTAAAGTAATCGCACGGGTGTTTACTTGAAAATGTTACGTTTCACTCAACCTGGATTGACTGTTTCAGTCGCGTCGCCTCCTCCTCTTTGCCGCCCGCTGTCAGCGAGTCCTCATCACTGATGTCGTGTTATTAACCTGTTGAGGAAAAACTGAGACTGATCGCGCTGATTCTCACTAAAGTGACTGTAAATACATTTTACAGTCCTCGCAGATCTGTTTTTAGTTACAGATGCGAGTGAAACGGTGTTACTGCACCGTCAGCTTTACTCTTTCCCATATTCACGACTTCACTTTCTTTATAAGTTGTGAAAATACTGACTGCATGAAGAAAGTATTTGCTAAGCAGGGTTCAGTTCAGCTGGTTTGCTGTACGGATGAACTCATAACTGAGGTCGATGGAAATAGTTGGTTATGTTGTGAACCCTGTCACCAGAGATGGGCAGTAACGCGTTACTGTAATCCGATTACTTTTTTCAAGTAACGAGTAAAGTAAGGGATTACTATTGCAAAAATGGTAATTAGATTACCGTTACTTTCCTGTAGGAACGCTGCGTTACTGCGTTACTAAAACCGTGATTTTTTGCGAGAATGTCTCATGACAGTGACGTAAGCGAGTGCGACGTTCGTGACAACAGCTGTGTGCAGATCAACAATGGATCATATATCGAGTGCAGAGAGAGTATGAGCGTGCAGCGTTTAAAGCGTGGAAGTACTGACCTTACTTTGAGTTTGATTCCATAAAAAGTGACAAAAACATTAGTGTCCGTTGTGCGTGGGAAGAAAACTTCTTTTTACAGCGAAAAAACCCCTAAACTTCCAAGCAAGCACCGAGTAGCTACGACGTAATGGGAAACTCACAGAGAAACTCGCGGATTCTTCGCTGACCGCGGCACACCTGCACCAGGGTAACCCTCCGCCTACCCCACTCCTGCTTTACAGGTGAAAATAGAGCAACAGGACCGCTAGTCTTTGACTTTATTTATTTTCTGCTGTGTTTTACTTGCATCTATTTGAAAGACTGAGTGTAAACACAAAAAATATATATTTTATTTTATGTGCTGGAATGTGCAGAAAATTAGAAAAATTTAAATATTAAACAAATTTCTTCCAGTCAGAGAATGTTGCATATAATTAAATTTTTGCTTTTAAATTAAAAGTTAAAAGATTAAAACTAATAAAACAAGTTTTAAAAAGAGACTTTTCCATTTGATTACATTTTGTATGATGATTATGCAGAAAAAGTAGAATTGGGTGGAAAGATCTATCACTTTATCACCTATTCAGGTTGTAAATCGTGTTTTTAAAAAGTAACTAAGTAATTAATTACTTTTGAAAATAAGTAATCAGTAAAGTAACGGGATTACTTTTTGGGGGAAGTAATCAGTAATTAGTTACTGATTTTTCAAGTAACTTGACCAACACTGCCTGTCACTGTGATGACATCTGTCCTATATTACAGCTTCATTTGGTTCATGTAGACGTTGTTAACTGTTTGATTTTTGGTCGTCCAAATATCAAATCATGTCTCTGCAAGCTAAACTGTGAGCAGGTTTTATTCATATAAACTGGCCATGACTGTGTTTTCAAGGGATTTGCCTTTTTGTGGCCTGGTTAGTAAAATTTCAGGCTGCTGATTCTGCAGGGAACCTAAATGATGGTACCAGGCATGGCCACCTGAGTTTGTGACAAATAATCATCTCAGTGTGTCGTCTGAATGTGTAAACTGCTTCTGCTAAACAGCCAAAGGCATGGAGAAGAAGATGGAGTTAGACGGATGATGAGATGAGGGAGAATTGAGGAAACAGTGGGGGAAAAGAGGATAATAAAGAAGAAAGAAGGAAGGGAAGAGGAGAGGAAAGATAAATGAAGTTGAAGGAGATGGGAAGGCAGCATGGTAACATGAGGCAGGGTGAGAGTAGAGAAGCAGGTTTGTTAACCAGAAGAGGAAAATCAGGGGAAGGCTGGCTGGGTGAGTAAGGATGCAGCATTAATGGGGGGAAAGAGATGGTAAGGAAGATGGAGATGCTGTGAGCTCGAGTGAGCAGACTGAGAAGAAAGGAGAGGGAGGCAGTGAAAGAAAGGAAGAAGGGATTTGAAGGAAAAAGAGATGTGGAGGCAGGGGGAGGGGCGTTGGCCGGCTGGTCCGCAGGGGCCTGGCTGCCTTCGACGGAGAAGAAAAGACGTTGGAGAGGCAGTGGCTGGTCGCCTCTCTCGCCCTGTGATTGCCGAAGACTGCAGGGGGAGGGGAGTCGCCTCTGCAGGCTGAGTGATGGATCGTTACTACGTGGGGGGTCATATGTGTGCGCGTGAACATGGAAGCATTAATGAGGTGGAAGAAGAGTCCAGATGAGATTCTTTATTATTTCAATTCAATCAAAATAAGGAAACACTTCAACAGATGAAAAGGCTTCCTCTCATTAAACCTCACATCAGAGAACAGAAAGCTTCATATCCGTGAACGAGCATCTCGCTCGATGTCCTGCAGCCTTTTTAAGGAAATTCCGAAAAATCCCAGAGAGAAACAGATGCCATTCCCATACTTCCCATTTATTTTCTCCTTTTTCTTCTTCCGTTTGGTCACCATGTTTTCTCTCTCTTTTGTTGTCCCTCCTTCATATAATTGCACTTCCTCAAATGACTGAGCACATTAATTTATATTGCAGGCGGCTGTGTTCCTGCAGCATGAATGAGCACTGCGTTTGGTTTGATAATTAGAAATCACCTCTAGATAATGAAGAAAAAACCAAGGAAATACATTTGCAGTAGAGCTGTAGCGTGCACTTCACTTTGACAGACTGTTTTCTGAGGTTTGTGTGCAGGTGGCTCTGTTTTCTCTGCTCCATGACTGAGAGACGACGCGAGGGAATACGTGCAGGAGTTCAGAAAAACTGCATATTTTTAATTTTAAGTGAAACTTGCTGATTATGTTTTGTCCTTTTTTCACACTCTAACCCAGCGGTCCCCCGTGTTGTGGAGCCCGCTCATTGACTGGTCCAGGTATCCCTTACTGCAGCGGTCTCCAACCTTTTTTGCGCCACGGACCGGTTTATGCCCGACAATATTTTCACGGACCGGCCTTTAAGGTGTCGCAGATAAATACAACAAAATAAAACTAGTACTGGTGTTCTGACAAACCATCCTACTTTGGCAAAACGTCCTACCGTAAGTAGTTTATGCACATTTCTGCTGTCACAGAGTAATTCCAGCACAAATTTAAGTAGGTATGACGGTTTGCCACTTAACTTTGCCCATCAGAGTATGCTTGTAGCTCATATGCATACAGCCAGGATGGTTTTCCACTTCATTTTACCCGTTAAAGTATGCTTGTAGGTAATATTCACAAAGGTAGCATGGTTTGGCACTTAATTTTACTCGTCAGAGTATGTGTGTAGCTGTTATTAACAAAGGTAGGATGGTTCGCCACTGAAATGTAGCTATTAAAGTATGCTTCTAGCTCAGATTAACAAAAGTAGGACAATTTGCCACAAAATTTTAGCAGTTTAAGTAGGTTTGTAGGTGACATTCATAAAGGTAGGTTGGTTTGGCAGTTAATTTTACCGGTGTGAGTATTTTTCTAGCTAATATTCACAAAGGTTGGACAGTTTGCCACTGAATTTTGTGTTGTGCGCATGCGCAGAAACAACGGGTAGGATGGTTTGCCAGGTAGGATGGATTCCCAAAACACCGGTACCAAAAAAAAGAAAATTTATTCATAACACACGTGAAAAGACCCAGGAAAACCGAGTTAACGATAAAAACGATAACAAAATAACGCTGAAAACCGATAAAAACCCTGAAAACTACATTTCACACCTGAGCCTCAGCTCTCACGGCCCGGTACCAAACGACTCACGGACCGGTACCGGGCCGAGGCCCGGGGGTTGTGGACCGCTGCTCTAACCAATCGTGGTAGATGGCTGCCCCTCCCTGAGTCTGAATCTACTCAGAGATTTGTCTGATTGATAACGTAGGATCTTTTATTTAAAATATAACGCACTTATGGGTGGCTGTTGTTAACTGGTGCTGTATAAACAAATTGAATTTAACAGAATAGCTGGAACCAGGAAATGTACAGGGTTGGTGTGTTTTATGGAGGAAATTTCAAACTCACAATGACAATCAAAGAAGTGAAATTCAGACTTCCAATGAGCAAATTAGTTACTGATGACCTACACAGATCAGCTGGCTGTGGGTGAAAACGTCTCAGCCCATACCCACATGAGAAAACAAAAAGGAAAAACACTATGATGCACTAATGTAATGCTGAAAATTTGACTACATGGAGTTACATGAACTGACGACATGAACAGAAGAAGCTCCACAGATTGCATATCCACGCGCACACACACACACAGCTTAGCTAATCGTAAACAGGTGTGGCAGATTCAACAGAGGTGGAAGTGTTGCGGGAGAAGCAGACAATTACAGAAGAGGGATCGCTAACAGAGACAGGAAGTAACACTAACAGCAGGAAATTACTTAAACGTAAACATGAACAAAATCCCCCAAAAATGATGCAGTCAAAGACGATTTTTCATGGCAGTGTTTCCTAACTGAGAGAAGCGACCCGGAAGCATCCGTGTAGAGCTGGTCACCAGTGCTTCCTGTGTTACCTCGTTTAGCAGAGGACTGAATCATCCTTTATGAAAGGACTCGGGCTATTTCCATCCCATCGTTCATACCAACACACCATCTGACACACAAACTGATGCAGATTGTAGAAATGTTACTTATAGTTTTCCCGTTCGTACCAGAGCTGAACTCAAAACTTCTGTAGTAACCTCTTTATTTACGCCTCATGCGAAGAAAGTGGATTTATATAAACTCTCTAAATCCAGAGTATGAGTTATGTTAATTAATCAAAGTGCATTTAAGGTCCAGGCTGCCTCCGTTCAGGATTATCGTGAATGAACTTTCACTTTGAATCAGCTGGAAAAAGTGGGGTAATATGCTGATTTAGTACTGTGAGGTTCAGGTCCTTCTAAAATCACGTTTACCTTTTCTTCACCACTAATGACAAGAAAGAGGAAAAGGAGGTAGGAGCTAATTTTTTAGACTAACTTCACCCCAAATGCTGAAGTGCCCAAAATCTGCTTTTTTTCTAATGGCCAGCAGGGGGCGACTCCTCTGGCTTTGAAAGGAAGTGCAATGAGAAATGTACAGGAAAAACCAGAAACACTCTACCATTCAAATTTCAAGTCATATGAGCGTGCAGTGTTTCTTTTGTTACGTTGTCTTTTACCAGGTTTGATTTCAAAATGCTCAGCTAGAAGCTTTACATCACGATGTCGCAACCAGTCACTGTGGCTACGTTTATCTTCAGTCAATGTTGCTCTTAAGTTTCAGACATCCCAAAGATAACTTGCCTTAAGCTGTAGCTCACGTTATACATTATACAACTGAATCTACTAAGAAGGACTGTAGGATCTCATGATCTTACAGCTGCGACGCCAGCTAAGGTCTCACCTTCCCATGGTGGCACATTTCTCCCCTCATTACCAGCACCAGACTCGCAGTGATGGCAGCGAGCACTTTAAACATGAAGCAGTCACTTCGTCTGCGCTGGACGATTTTATTTCCCAGACTCTGATCGCTTTCACAGAGGAACGTAAAACCCTTTGTTAAGCAGATTCAGGCTGAATCTTTCATTCACTTCTACTTGTCTGATTATTAGATTCCTGCTTTTTCAAAGAAAACCACCCTGAATGTCAGTTTTGGTGAATAAAAAGTTGTCATTGTGACACATAAAGAGGGAATATGGCCTCCCGTCAGCCTTTCTCTGAAACGTGATCCTTTTGATGCCGTTCCCCAGACGGCGCTGCAGAAAGGACACCGATAAAGGCTTCTTTGTCTAAGGAGGGCAGCCAGGGAGAAACCTTGAGATAATTTAGCCTTATTGGAGGGGAGTAAACAGAGAGCGTGAGGGAGAGCGAGGAGAAAGAGCGAGAGGAGGGCGAGATTGAGGACAGAGAGAGGAAAGAAAAGCCTGAACAGCGAGGAGAAGGTGAAAAAGCAACAACAACTAGACGGGAAAAAAAGAAAAGTGTGGAGAATAGTAGACAAAGAGGCGAACAGAAGGAGGGGAAGAGACCTGAGAGGGAGAGCAAAGAAAAGGAAAGAGGGAATGAAGAGGTAGAGAGAGGTGGCTGGTTAAAGGTCAGCTTTAAATTGGCTCTTGGGGAGCTGCTTCCATGGAAATGCTTTGAAGATTAAAGTGGGCTCGGCTACGCACAGAAGCACTGCTCCTCACTGTTAGTGAAACTGACTGACTGCTTCCCTCTCCTTCGTTCCTTTCTTCTGTCTTTACGTTGTTCCTCGACGTCTTTGTTTTCACATCATTTATGCTGCGAAACATCTTCTTTCGCCGCCTTTAAAGCCTATTTTCACCTCACGTCCTCTCTGTCTTTGGCCTTGAGTTCGTCTTCTACCTTTATTCTTTTATGCCTCATGCAATATACAGCGAATCTCTCCTTTTGCATTATCCATTTGTGCCGTCTGTCTTTGTCCTCCTGTGACAAAATGTCTTTCTCACTTTTTCATTTCCTCCTTTCTCTCTTGGATTCTTCTTTCTTCTCTTTCGAGACATTTAAGGTCAGTTTCTTGCTACACGAGACATTTCTTGCTCTAATTTGTTCGCCCTTTCCGATATTATATTTTCTTTCATTTTCACCTGCTTCTCCCTTTTTATTGCTCCACTCTTTGTCTGATTCTCACAGTCTCACAAGACCATTTAGTAGCTTTATAGCTTTATTATGTCAGTGAATTTGAGCTCTTCGCACGATCTTCACGAGCAGGTCTTTGATACTTTTTTCCTGCACGGACAAGAAGCATTAAAATTTTTAGTAAGCGATTTTAATTTCAACATCTCTTGATGTTGATGAAGATCATATTTTATTACTGCTGCTCTCCAGCTACTAAACAGACCTCTCAAGATGTGTTTTCTCTAAATCTCTTGTCTTCCTTATTTTAACTGAAGCCATATTCACACATGAGTAACTAACAGCAGCACCGAGCCACATTTTTGGGATCTGCAGTCGTCCTTTCTCACATGTAGCAGACAGCAGGGGATCGTTTGCTGCCTCTCGTGACTAGAAATACAGTTTTCATGAGGATGGAGCATGTAGGAGTCATGACACATGACGCCCACTTGCACACTTGTTGTCAATTCACAGGACAGCTACTTGCACCATTGTCACATGTGCGCAGTCGGACATTAAAACAGAGACATTATTTAAGGAGGCGTTCAAAGATCTTTGGGAAAATAGAGGCAAAGAGGCCGTTAGGTAGCTGTTGTACTGACGGATGCCCTCGTTAACAATTTAAATGTCATTGTTGTAGTAAAGATGGATGTAAATGCAGTTTTTTAACCTTTTTAGAAATAAAGGGTTAAAAATATTGTATTGGAATTAGCACAATGTTTGAACTGACTCATTAGGGACACCATAACGGTTAGGGCTGGGTATCGTCACTGATTTCTAGAATCGATTCGATTCTGATTCACAAGGTCCCGAATCGATTCGATCCACGATTCGATTCGATTTGAATCTGGGAAATTTTGACAGTCAGAAATATTATAATTCAGATCAGTACATTTACATATTTTTGTATCTATAAAAAGGAAGCTGACACTTGTGAGACTTTATCAAAGGTGTGAGCATCACAGCAGATGCCTTTGTGTCAAAGTAGCTGAAGATAAAACATAGAAAAACATGAAGGTGATTTTCCTGGCCTGGGATTTTATACAAATATTCTGCAGTACATCAAAAACGAAAGAAAACCATTAATGAACACATGAACATTACCTCTGACGTTCCAGCGGTTTTATTAGAGACACACTGAGCGTTTTGCATTTTGCATAATTTTAAAAAGTTTCAATTTGTTCAGTATTGAACGGCAGAAATTAGGTTTTGTTTTCAGAAGTATGTAAACGGGGAAAAAACAGCGGCCGACAGCCTGTAAACAACGGTAGACTTGTGCGTAACAAGCAAGCGAATAATGCAGAAAACAGTACAGAGAGAGAGAGAGAGAGAGAGAGCTGTGCATGAAATGTGATTTTAATGTGGTGGAAGCAAAACAGTAAAAGTCAGAGTGAATTCATGACGATGTTTATGTGAAGCATAGTTTGGATCTTCTTTTGCTGCTGGTTCGGTCAGTTTTATTTTTATTTTTTTGGAGAGACATCAAACTAACAGCTTTAGAATCGGCGCAAAAAGGACGTAAACACAAAGCGCGGACCCGCCGACAGATCAGAATCGGCGAGCTGTCGGCTTTCAGCCCCGACCGTGTCCGTGCCGTCGGGTGAGAAAGGCGACATCTCACTGATTCTGATCCGCGGTTGCGCTGTGTGTTTACGTCTTTGTGCAGAATCCGTGTTCCTGCTCTCATTTACTGTCTTAGCTGTTTGGTGGTTGTTGAAATTTTGTGAGATTTCACCAGAGATTCTGGCATTTCGGGCAAAAAAAATCAATTCAGGATTTTAATGAATCGATTTCACGTTATCCAAGCCAGAATCGATTTTAATCGATAAATCGATTATAAAAACCCACCCCTAATAACGGTGTGAATCTGTACTTGAATTTTGTATCGTCCCCTCTCTGAGCCTGCTTCTGCCATAGGTTTCTTCCTGTTAAGAGTTTTTCCTTCCCACTGTCGCCCAGTGCTTTTTCATAGCGTGCCATCTGATTGTTGGGGGTTTCTCTCTATTTTTGTAGCCTATTTACCCAACAATATAAAGCATCTGGAGTAGACTGTTTTGATTTGGTGCTATATACATTTTTCCAGACATCACTAAACTTTTGAAGCGGATTCAATACAAATGGTGTTATGAACTGTCCAGATTTGACGGCCGAGTTGTGAGACTTGCCTCATAAGGACTTACGCACGATCTGATATCCTCGTGTTGGTGTTGTTCCCAGATCATCATACTAAAGGTTGTTCCAGGATCAACATTGCAAGTGACCAATCAGAATGTTGTGATGTCATACTTTTGCGACTTCGGGAAAAACCGGCGTAAAACAAAAAACTGTACTTAAGCTGCGAGAAACCGCCTTTGTCCGCCGATCAACGGACCCTAACCCTGACCCTAACCCTTTAATAAACGCTAAGCAGAATTGATATTGTCCTTGCAACATTGGAATTTCATAAATGCACGAATGGGTTGGTGCGCAAAAGAATAACGTCACAATAATGTGATTGGTCACTTGCAATGTTGAACCTGGAACAACATTTTCATGATGATCTGGAAACAACACCAACACGACGATATCAGATCATCCAAGGACTTACACAGCAGGTTAGAGATGGTTACATCCTCCCATTTATGGACTGGCCCATGTAGAGCATCCCTTTGTGTTGAAACAGAAAGTGAAAAATAGAGTTCAGCTAACTTGAGCGGCACTGCGTCATGCACACATGCATACGGCTCAGTCTCTTGTCATATATCAAACACGGCCTCTCAGTTTAAGCTGCCACATTTCCCATCTCTCTTTCAGACCTGATGGAGTCGGTGCTGCCCTGCATGCTCTTTCAACACCTCCACCACACCAGCATCCACCTCCAGTGACATATTTAATTATCACTTCCTCCTAGCATATTTGTGCTTTGTCCTTTGTGTCTCAGTCATCCAGGTCATAGTAATCTTAAGTGTTCAGTCGAAGGCTTTTTGAAGAGTTTCACCTCTCATCTGAAAGGCTTCATGTCAAGGCTTTCTGTTTTCTCTGCCGGTTGAGTTTTTACAGTGAGTGATGACAATGGACCCTGGATGCAAAACTAATGGGATACCTCATATATGTGTACAGTGGTAAAAGATGCATGATGCTGCCAATGTAGCCAGCAAGCTTAGAGTATACATGAAGGCATTTCAAACCTTAACCTGTATTTTTCCTTAAGACTTGCAGGTGGTGTTGTATAAAAGAGATGAGTTCATGGCCTCTACCTTGATTAATACAACATGAGCAAATTTTGGTCCCCCTCTTTTTTTTTTCCACAGCAAGCTTGTGGAGTAATGTGTTGTCCATGTTTTCTCCAGTCCCATAAAGGCAACAATTTCTGATTCTGTGAAAGTTTTGTTCAGTAATCAAACTTTAAATTTGTAACAATGTATCTTTATGTTAATTCCAGAGACTTACCTGAGAGTGACTACAGCGATTAAACCTTTCCTATCAAACCAAACAATCAGCTGTATATAATCGTCAATAATTCAAACTGCTGCAGGGTGTTCAGAATGCTGCTGCTAGGCTTCTGACAAAGCATCACAAATACTCCCATGCCACTCCCCTGCTGATTCAACTGCATTGGCCCCCTGTCAATTTCAGGGTCCAATTTAAGATCATAATCATGACCTATAGGGCCCTGCACGGTGTAGCTCCAACTTACTTAAGTGATCTTCTTCTTCCTTATCACCCCAGCAGGTCCCTGAGGTCTTGTGACCAGGGGTTGCTGGCTGTCCCGCATACAAGGTTAAAAACAAAAGGTGACAGAGCGTTTGTATCAGTGGCTCCCAGACTCTGGAACTCGCTCCCTTTGAGTTTGAGATCTGTGGACTCAGTCATGTCTTTTAAAAAGCAGTTAAAAACCTATCTGTTTAAACTTTTCTGCCTCTGTAAAGCACTTTGTGATTTTATCTTGAAAGGTGCTATATAAATAAAATGTTATTTATTATTTATTTATTTAAATCATATCAAATCAATTTATTTATATAGCACTTTTCACAGGATAAAAACCACAAAGTGCTTCACAATAATATAAAACAGAAATACATAAATTACATTAATAATAAAACACACAGCACAAATCTAATTCAATTCAATTCAATTCAATTCAATTTTATTTATATAGCGCCAAATCACAACAAAAGTCGCCTCAAGGCGCTTCATAGATACAGAGAAAAACCCAACAATCATATGACCCCCTATGAGCAGCACTTTGGCGACAGTGGGAAGGAAAAACTCCCTTTTAACAGGAAGAAACCTCCGGCAGAACCAGGCTCAGGGAGGGGCGGGGCCATCTGCTGTGATTGGTTGGGGTGAGAGAAGGAAGACAGGATAAAGACATGCTGTGGAAGAGAGACAGAGATTATTAACAGATATGATTCAATGCAGAGAGGTCTATTAACACATAGTGAGTGAGAAAGGTGACTGGAAAGGAAAAACTCAATGCATCATGGGAATCCCCCGGCAGCCTACGTCTATTGCAGCATAACTAAGGGAGGATTCAGGGTCACCTGGTCCAGCCCTAACTATATGCTTTAGCAAAAAGGAAAGTTTGAAGCCTAATCTTAAGAGTAGAGATAGATAATTAAAAGCCAATCTAAATAAATGAGTCTTAAGTTGCTTTTTAAAAGAATAAATACAATCAAGGCAACGTAATGATGGAGGGAGAGACTTCCACAACCTGGGGGCCACCGCTCTAAAAGATCTATCACCTCTGGTTTTAAAATATGTTTGAGGGACTACCAACAGCCTTTGATTAGAAGATCTCAGGCTGCGAGAGGGAGCGTGGGGTTCTAAAAGATCAGAAATGTAAGCAGGGGCGTCACAATTCAAAGCTTTAAAAGTCAGTACCAAGATTTTAAAATGAACTCTGAAATGTACTGGAAGCCAGTGTAATGAAGGTAACGTAACGGTGTAATGTGCATCATTCTGTGTTAATCATCAACATACAAAATAGCTTTTTACATATTACACATTTCTCTTTGTGTTTTTGTGAATCAGAGAAAGAACTTGATGAGTATTCCAGCTACTACAACTCCAAGCGCCGCTCCAACAACGCTCCGCCCTCCTTCTACTCCTCTCAGCACCACCTGCCCTGGGGAGGGGACTACACGCTGGGATCCAGAGGCACGCTACCCCTCCACGGCTCTCGGCCCCACCTCCACATGCCCTCCACCCCGAACCCATACCCGCTCCCTTCCCAGTCGCAGTACACCAGCTCCAGCTTCGATAGGCCACCGCGCCGTGTCCGCTCCCAGGACCAGCTGCTGGCATTCGGGGAAGGCAACACTCTGTCCCGCCTGTCCAAGAACCAGCAACACCAGTACTACAAAGCCATGATGAGCACCAGCAGGAGCTCTACATCACAGACGCTCCGCAGGTGAGATCGGGGATAAGAGGTGAGGTGTGATCAGATAGGACAGAGAGAAGCAGCAGATGAAATACTAAAGACAAAGGAGTCAGATCAGAGAAGAGGAAGACGAGAGAAAAGAAGGGATCATAGAGATATGAGATGACGTGAGAAGATGGAGGTGAGATGAGTCAAATCCCATTAAGAAAACATAAGAACAAAGGGAATCAGGGTGTAATATTTAATCAGTATCAAGAGTGGGACAGTTTCATTAAAGTTTAAAGAGTCTGGCAAGGTGAGGCTTCACGCTATTAACCCTTTAAAGCCGGTCAGAGCGGGCACGCTCTGTTTTGCGTAACTACTTTTAAATCCCGGTAGCTCTGCAACCACGTGAGCTAGCGCAATAATTTTTTTTGCATATGAAACCGGAGGAGTTGTACTTACATCTTATGCCATCAGCTTGTCACAGTTTCCTTCCACATATAGTTTTGCAAAAACTACATAAAAAGCACTTGCAGCAACAAAAACATAATATTCCAGAAACACGCTTTGCTGATCCGATCAGCTGTTTGCAACACTTCCTACGTTGGAATAGACGTCAGCGCGAACTTTTGCATGTCCGCCATGACCTGCCCGAAACCGGAAGTGACGTCATTTTCACGGAAATGTAGTTTTTTTTACCATCAGGGCCTCATGAGCCTATACTGGTGTTTTTAAAAGTTATGTTTGACTTTATGACTTTCTGTGTCGTTTCTGGGATGTTTAGGACTCATATTGCACTGCTGGAAATAGTTTATTTTGATGCATATGCTGCTTTTTTGCAAATTTGCATTATAATATTTATTTTTGTTTTTCCTGCAGTGTATAAAAATTGGTGTATTTCAAAAATAAAACTATGAAGACACTCAAAATAAATTTCCTGTGGTGGGAAACTATTTTGTGCAACTTTTTTGTATTTACAGTTTTGAGGGATAAGCCTCTTAAATTTCTCTAACTAGAATAAATATATGTTAAAAAAGCAAAAACGATTTTACATTTTTTTCTACTTTATTGCACTTTTTTGCAATTTATGTAATCACTATGCACTTAATGCAGACATATTATTGAAATCTGGGCTATAATGGTTGTATTGATGTATAGCAACTTGAAATGCTCCCAAAAATGGCTCCACAGCATGTAAAAATATAATATAAGCTCTGGCGGACTTGGTTCTATGGTCGGTCTTAAAGGGTTAAATTTAGGTAACAAAAATTCTGTTTGGGATATATTAGAAGTCCCATATTATACCTTATTTAACTAGTTAAAATCGTATATGTCCTAAAAGTAATCTTTAAAGTTTGAGCTTGACACAGTGTAGCTCATCCATCCTTCAAAACACAGCTTTGATTTTAGTGCTTTTCCTAACAGGCTGTCTCGTTGTCGGTACTCTTAAATAAAATGAATTCCAGCTGTGCCTTTCTGCCATTTCCATGAATACCCATAGACTAACCATTATCATCATGCAAAGCTACTCTAATAAATAAAAACACGGAGCTGAAAAAGTGCATTATACTTCAAATTTCCACAATTTAAGATGGTCCCCCTTAGAGTTGTCGTGATACTAGAACTTTGAATTCAATTCCAATACCCAGGAAAGTACTCTATACCAGCAGTCCCCAACCTTTTTTGCGCCACGGACCGGTTTATGCCCGGCCTTTAAGGTGTCGCGGATAAATACAACAAAAAAAAACTAGTACCAGTACCAAAAAAAAGAAGATTTATTCATAACACACGTGAAAAGACCCAGGAAAACCGAGTAAACGATAAAAACGATAACAAAATAACGCTGAAAACCGATAAAAACCCTGAAAACTATACATTTCACACCTGAGCCTCAACTCTCGCGGCCCGGTACCAAACGACTCACGGAGGCCCGGGGGTTGGGGACCGCTGCTCTATACCATTTGCAAATCATAAAGCTTCCAGTAAAATGAATATTCATGTTGATTTGTGATTCCAGAGCAAATATTGTAATACTTTTATGACACTGACAATAATTGTGTGTTTCCAGGTCCCATGAGCGGCTCCTGGTCTCCCCTGACCGTCTGGAGGACCGGCTGATGACGATGGGTCTGCTGCCGGGAACGAGCGAGCGAGGGGGAGGAACCGGGATGGTTCCCACCATGGGCCGGCTCAGCCACCACCAGAAGGCTCAGTCACAGCAGAACATTTGTGTCACGCCATCCATGGACCGCCACCACATGATCAAGATGAACTCCCACCCCACATCAGGCCACGAGCACGACCGCAGCACCGCGGCCATGTCCGGCATGGGCATGCACGGTGGCTGGGACTCCCACGGCGGGACAGGTGGAGGCCACCCCAACGCCCGACGTATGGCTTTCGCCAGCAAGAGGCAGAACACGATTGAACAGCTGCACTTCATCCCCGGAGGAGGTGGAGGCCAGGGACTCCGGACTGGGAGTAAGAATGAGGTGACAGTGTGAGAGGAAGAGCGGTGGAGAAGAGGTGCAGATGAAAAGAAGCTGAAGACCAGATGAAGAGAGGGAAGCAGCGAGGTTTTTAGTGTGAAGATATGAGCAGGAAATGGCAAAGAAACAAGCAAGTGGTTTGATATCAGCTGGCTCCCTCACAGGGCTGCTCTCAGCTGCACACAGCCCCCTTCATAAAATAAAAAGTGGTGGATGGCAACATTAGTGAGTAAAGCCAATTGATTCTCTCTTCGTCACTCGTTTATTGGAAAAGAGAAATTTCACCTATTCTTTGTGAAGAGAAGACAAATGCCCAAGTAAAGAGCAAAAAAAAAAAAAAGAAAAGAAAAAAGCAGTTAAAGGCTGCTGGGTATTCGCTGTGACTTTTATTGAAGGATATCCACTGAGTCAAATTTGTTGAATTGTCCTTGAGTTTTGTTGCGCTGTCCTCTGAGTCCTCGAGTGCTCCGGCAGAAATTCATCCATCTTTGAATCCACTGTGGATGTCAGAGCGCCGAGGCAGAGGCAGACGGGTTTGCTTGTCAGTGTATTTATACAAGTATTTAAAACCAAACAAGTTGCTTTTGTATGAAATTAACCTGATACTATTACTACTACTAATAATAATAATAATATTAGCATAACTGAGCCCTGTAGGATTTTGTGTATACTTAGTTGAAAACATATTTATCCTTTAGCCAGCCACTTTGTAATGTAAAGACTGGTCATGTGATCAGTCTGTCATTTCTTTCTCTAGTCGTGATTGGACTATCAAAGTAAAACTGCTGAAATAACGCAGCAGTTAACTCTCATTTGATTTCTTTATAGCTCGATTCACTCAAGCTAAAGATAAATAAATAAAATGAGCCGTTTAGAGACAAAAAGCAAGTCGAAGCGCTGCCATAAAGGCCCAGTCACACCAGCATTTCACGAAAACTCCCAAGAACTAAGTGCCAGTTAATGATAAAGGGAAGGATAAAGAATAAAGAAGGTCGAGGAGCTATTGTGAATGTCTCGAGTTGCTACTTCTAAAACATTTTGAATCCAGATGTTCGCCTGTGTTTCTGGTGTGACCGGGCTTTACAAGTGAAGTCCACTTTGCAGTATGATTTTAGCTAACTATGCTCTTGTACAGTGAAATCTAGTGGGTGTATATCATCTATGAAACATTGTGTAATTCGTAGGCTAAGAAAGTTTTGAACTGAGCCAATCTCATACATTGACTGACCAAACGTTCTTCAGCAACTGTAGGGTTTCCGCCAGTCTACCACAGACTTAGCAGCTTTTTAATTGACCACCTCCCACACTTTTTTAAATAAAAGCTACATTTGTAACGTTAGCTAATGTATCTTATTATCCTGGTGTTATTGTTACCCATTTTTCCAGATCAGCTAATAGTACAATAATTTAAAAAAGAAAATAAAAAACAATGTTAAACTTAAAGCGTTAGCTTTGGTGGACATCTACTATTTACAAATGACAGTAAGCTACATGATTCCTAGCCATAAGTGAACAACTACAACCATATTGTGGGCTAACAGTAATATGTTAGCCCATATTAGCCCACTTTACCCATAGTAAAGTGGGTAAAAAACTTTTTTTGTCACTCAATTTGTATCCAGAGATATAAAGTGAGAGCTAACTGCATATTAAGTCTGACATCATTGGGCATTTCTGGGTCCCAAAAGAAAAAAGTCATTGAGGAAACTTAAATTCCAAGCTTGAATAAAAGGATCTGTGCGCTCGTTCTCCCAGTAAAGTTTAACATACCAGCAATCACGAAAAAGAAGGTTTACTAAGCTGGAGTTAGCATTAAGCTAGTTGATCTTGTCAAGTGAAGCTAAGCTAGTTGACATATAACTGGTGCCATTTGCCATTAGAGCTATGTTTAGTCTAAAACAAACTAATATAAAGTCCAAGTTGAGGTTTCTCGCTGAGACAGATGTCTTCATTGAATCAGACCAGGAAGCCAAGTCCATCTTTTGTGTTTCCTGTGATTTCATTGACAGGAAGAAGATAATAAAAATGGAACGCACTTCACCTAAGATAACGTCTGAGCCTCATCCATGACGCAAGGTTATGAAAAATGTAAAAAGTCGTGAGCCTAAGTTGATTGCTTACACTGAAATCTTAGTCGGCACGCTATATATTTTGTGTCTGAGACACCGTTAGCTCATGGCTAGGCTAGCTAGCTTTGGAGAATAAAAAGACACTTTGTTGGAAAACATTTAAATAGTTTCTGATTTTTGGTGAAGTGATTTTGGACGGCAGTTATTAAGATTTCAGATGGAGTTGCAATCATTTTCAAAAGCCAAAAATCCCATTTTAACACCATTAATTTTACATTTGGACCCGGAAACAAGGTTGTTTTGTTATCGCTCAACAAAATGGCCAAAATGTTTCCGCTATAGCGGATTGATGGTGCAACATCAGCAATGTTAAATCGTGGCTGGGGTCGACAACTTTTCTGGCGGAAACCCTGAACTGTTCAAAACTTTTCATGGCAAGCTTGTAGAGGGGTCGAGGGTTTTGTTTCTGCCGCCGATTGGTATTAAACCAACCCTCCTGTACGTCTACAGCACCACACGTTTTCCTGCAAGTTCAGCTGCTCACCTCGTACGAAGGGGAAGGGTGGCAAATGGGTTTTAGGCGGTGGGGGGGGGGGGGACAATGGACACTTCACACCAAGGGCTAAAATGAATTATCTTTGTGTGTCTATGCTCTGTACAGTCTCTGCTTCTCATTTTCATTTTTTCCTGTGAGTCGGGAGGCATGCTCGTGCATATTTTTCACAAATCTTTTTATTTTTATTCTTCTTGCGTAGAGAGAAAAAAAAATTAAAATGCAAGGAAATTGTGCAAAGCAAAAGAACTTTTGTGTACCATGTAAAGACACGTAACCATTTTAAAAAGCTGCGGGAGAAGCGTTGACCATAATGATGTCATATTTTGTACATTTTTTTGGTTTTCTGGCTGTGAGATGGACCTTCTGGCCACGCTGGCTGGATTTACCCTTTCTGGGGTTTCAAGAGAGGCCTTGTTTAAGGTTCCACTCTCGGGTTGTATTTCGATAAAGACAAACATGATTGATTACTGTGTGAAGCTTCCTGCCAGCCATTTTTAGTGTTTTAATACATGTGCTCACGTGTTAATGGTTTATGTAGAAGTTCCCCCTCAATGACACTGAACGCTATCATCATGAGCTCTCTTTCTTTCTCTTCTACTTAAACATGTATTTATTTTTTTAATCTCTGTGAGTTTTAATGTATAATCCTGGATTTTCAGTATTAAAAACTTTCTAGTGGAATTTAAAAAAAAAGAATAGAAGAAGAAAAACCCTTTGTATTCACAAGAACAAAAAAAGAGCTGATGCAATCATAGAGAAAAGAAGAAACGCATGACGGTGTCAGAAGCCAGTGTTGGTGATGTCATAGTGCTGACTTATGATGTCACGGCGTGTATGTGCGTACATGTACATGCGTCTGTTTTAGTTTGTGTGCCCGTGCGTGTAACTTTCTGTGTCTTCTTATTCTTCTTAGGAATGCTGAACCTCATTATTATTTATTTTTCTTCTTTTTGTTTGGACCAAACTTGGGGTACGTCTTCAGCACTCGAGTCACTGCGTGTTCATATCAAGCTGTAATGACATTTTCAAAGCCTGTCGTTCTTTTAAAAATTCATTTTTTTAAGGGGACATCATTCAGTTAGCTTTTCTTGTCGAGCTGTGTTCATCAAAGTGAGGACTTTTCAGGCATTTGAAAATGTAACTTACTGAAGGCTTATATTGTGTCAGGTTTTGGTGTTTTAATAGAAGCTGAGTGCGCTAATTTATTGGTGTTTAAGTTTGTGTCACTGAAATTTGAATTTAAAGGTACTTTTTGTAAGCTTTGATGTTTAAAAAAATTCTTTAAAACGTTCCAAAATGAAGAAAACTATGAAAACGAAATGTGAAGAAACAACCACTGTGACTTTATATGTAAAACATGCACTGTTTGGGTGCATCAAGTGAAGCTGGAATGGGGTGCAAATAGTCTTACCTTTATTTAATCTGGTAAGTCAAAAACAGCACATTTTTATTTATGACCAACCAACAGTTCGACTGCCTTGTCTTGATCGAAAAATAGGTCCAAAATTATCAGACGTAACCACCGTGACGTCGCCCACTAGTTTTTGGAGTCCTGTTTTGAAGCCTTGAGATGAGCATTTTCAGTATCCGACCTGACTGAAAACCTCAATCAAATTCTCCCAAGGGTTATTACAAAAAGTACCTTTAATATATGTCCACAAAAGCTGTTTCTTTTTTTAAAAAAAATGTTTTCATCTGAGAAACTTTTAAAGGCACAGAAGGTATAAAAAGCAGCTTTTTTTAGGTTGCAATATGGCCAAAAGAGGAGAACGCTAATTGCATTTAAAAGTTGTTTTTCTGTGGAGAGCAGTTGTTGTCGATGTGAAGCAGAATGTAAAGTGACCTGATTTGGCTGATTTTAGAACTATAAAAGAGCACGAGGCGTAAAATAAGAAGGGAGGGTGGATGTAAATGACGTGGGAATTCAGTTATGTTTTTAATGTCTCGCTCATTTTTCCTCATACCTTCAAAAGTCTGATGCAGATGTTATAATCCATGTTCAGTTAATTGGTCCCCTGATAAAACTGTGTGCCTGTATGTGTGCGTTTGTGTGCTTGGGTGTGTGTGTGAGTGTGTGCGTTTTAACCACTGGGGGGGTGTTGGCAGGCATGGGCATATTTGTATTCTCGAAGCTACTCTGCATACCTCAAATTGTATAATACATTTATTTATTACATCCCCTTACATGTCTATTTCCAAGAATATCCAGACAAAGGTCTCACAGATGTGCAACCCTTTTGTTATTGGTGATCAATTCTTGCGTTTGTAGAAATCATACTGTTTAATTGATAATAACAATAAAATTAAATACCACTAAACTTTGTTTTTCTGTGTGGTGTGATTAAATATTACTTTTTTTTTAATATTTAGGTCACATTTTTATGTTTAGAACTTTTTATTAAAATATTTAATGTTGATCCTGACTCCCTCTGTTTTTTACAATTTTTCTTTTAGTAGATTTCATTTTTTCCCTCTTTTTCACAGAGTCACAGGCCCTCTGAATAAATGAAGTTGGAATGAAAATTTCCCCTTTTTTTTCCAGAATTATTGGCCCTTCATAAATTCTCAAGTATGGAGACATTGACATGAGATGTTCAGGGTTAAGAAAAAAACTCCACAAAAATGCATTTGAACTCTGCTAAAAGTTACAGATCGATTTTACATCAACTATCTACATACATAGATATTTAAATTGTTAAGGAAAACTTCAGAAAGTACATTTTGGGTACATTTTTCAAGGGCCATCTATAACTGATATATAGCTGACACAGGCTATTGCATATCTTCTACCTAAATCAAACCTACACCCTTATTTCTATGGCATGTCTTCTTTCAACCTACATTGAGGGGCTCTCTATTAAAGCCACATTTTAACGTTCTGAATATAACTCACAGTGTGAAATTAAGAAAAAGAGCCAAACAAGTTCTATATAATAGTTTGGACACAGTACATTTTCTCTTTTATATGAAATATTAAAACCTTAAATAATCTCATCCAGTCTTCATTAAAGGTCTACTGCGTAGAATTCAAGAGGCTCTACAAGTATAAATAAAATATTCACAATTATGTGTTTCTTTTATTAAGTTTTAATAAAGTTACAATGAACCCTAATATACCAGCACACTTACAAAACCTTTTCCATTCAGTGTCCTTTGTGTCTAAAGTAAAGCAAACACTGAATATGGACTGCCTTCAGCAGTTTCACCCACTAACACTGGTTCTCCTATTCACATGCAACGGGGGATTTTATGATGGGTATTTATTTGACTGTGGTTTCCAACCGTGCATCTAGAGGCCACTATGACTGACAGAATTTAAACAAAGTTTGGATGCACAGTCTAAGTTTGAAATGACTGACCCATGAGTAACAATATATGTATTTATATACAGTTGGACAAAGCATTAACCCCTTCCTATTGTGCAAAAGTGATGAAAAATATGGTGTAAATGGGCACTACCATATAAAACTGCTGACTTATGAATCTATTCAATAGTTACTGGCGTTTAGAGATCCTTTCTGTAGAGGACCACAAGGGTCACAGAAAGGGTAATAAAGCATTTCTTTAAGTATTAATATGAATGTTAAAACGATGCAATAATGCCTTTATTTATAAATAAGGAATTAATCTGGAAACACTAAAATATAAAAATGAACTTGATAAATATAGTCATGTGAGTTAGAAAGTTTTCACAGGACTCTCTGCAGCCGTGAAAAACTATGCTCACCCCACAATTCAAGAGCTTGTAGAACCACCTTCATGCAGCAATGATTTTTTTGCTTGGATTTATGAGTCTGACGCATCGTTTTGGAGGAATATTAGCCCATTCTTCTTTACAGTGTTGCCACATTGTGTAAATTGGTTGTAATCATAATCTGTGAACATCAGACTGCTGTCTGGCCTCATCTGACCAGACCTGTCCATCTCCAGTCCAAAAACAAAGTGTCTCAGAGCCGATTCCTGATGTAATCACACACCAAGAACTGAATTAAACGGGGGGAAAACGGATTGACTGAAAAGATGTAAGCTGAAGCTTTAATTTGCTACACCTTTTTTTCATGCCAAAAACACTTTTACAACATGGTTTCACCATAAACAAACAAATACAATAGCAACCAGGTGACAAAAACAAAATGTTGATAAACACGCCCCTTTTACAGATGCAGATTCGCAAGAAACCTCAGGGAAGTTTTCTGAATATTTAAGGCGAGTAGCGTTTGACTTCCTTCAGCTGCTTTCTAAATCAAACCTACACCCTTGCCCACAATGTGAGTGTGCAAACAAATCCATGTGCCCACAACACGAGCAGCGCAGCAGAGTAAACACACAGTCAAACACACCCACACAGGCAATAGGCAAGAATAATACACTATAATAATAACTTTAATTGAATGCAAATGAGGCACCAGGCACACAGCAGCACTTCCATGACGCGCGCGCACACACACACGTTGTAATGTTATGCAGCATGCACCCTAATGATATCTTTAATTGACTAATTAACATTTCACACACTTGGTGTGAAAACACACACATTCACACACACAGTGACACGCAAGGGACTTGATGGCTTACGGTGTTTGAAGGCAGTTTTTTTTAATGGAGTGTAAAGTGTATGCATGCACGCGCACGTACATGAACGCTCTCGCGCTCACATACACACGCGCGCGCTTTATTTATTCTTGAGCATCATGCTGGATAGGATACGGATTTTGGGCAAGAGGTGGATGTGAGCGTGGTGGCGGCGGTGTGCTGGATGTGGTCGCGGCCGGACAGACTAAAACCTGCGCCTGGCTCTACCCGGAACCATTATGCAGACAGGAAACAACCATTTTAAGGCCAGGAGCATCCGAGGAGCCGTCGTCTACAGAGGGGGGGACACCTAAAGCTGACACGGGGCGGAGAGCAACCAGCCGGGGAGAAAAGAGGGAATAACACGACGGGAACAAAACAAAGGCTCCGTGTGAGGGAAGAGGAGCAGTGAGCCACTCCAGCTGCATGACTCTACTGTCACACAGACAATGGACTTATCGGGGCAGGCCAGCGGAAACAGTTTTTGTTAGCGAGAGAAAAGCAGCCCTCCCGGGCCGATGGAGAGCCAGGCCTCTCACTCCGCTTTTCCCTGGATGAAGAAAAAGGCCCCGCTGACAGGCTTTAGGGACCCCGTTCTCGCGGTGCACAGCCACCTTCATGTGTTCACATTTTTACTTCCTTGGTTCTGAGCCTGTTTTTTCGCACCCAGACGTCGCATGCTACGAGGTAAAAACAAAAACAAAAGCCGTTCTCAGCAGGACTGTGCCGCCTAACGAGCTAGCTGCCGAGCTAACGGTCCGAGCTAAGCTTTAGCATTGCTAGCTGTTGGCTAGACAACCAGGGGACCTCATTTAGCATCACCTTAACCTACTTTTAGTAGTGTTTTTTAATAATTAAAACTATCGTAATTAAAAATTAATTTAACTATGTATATGTTAAAATGCGAGTAAAACAGCGAGACAATGTTGTTTTTTTAACGGTTAGAGCAGGATCACTAGTTAGCTAGCTGAGGGATTGACGGATGCTAGCAGAGTCTGGCGAGTGGCTGGAAACGATTATTTTCATCAGTCTGACCCACTCGGTCATCGGTTCATCTATTCCAGATTGTGGACCTGAAGTCAGCGTTTGTCCCCGGACTGTCCTCCCCCCTCATTCAGCGCCGTGGTCCAGCCAGCAGGGTGCTCCAGATACAGACCTGTGGACCAGCCGGTAAGATGCAAGCAGCAGGCAGTCACCCTGCTCTCAATTAAGGCTCTATAGTCTTATTCTTCTTGTGTCAGCTACATTAAAAATTGATGCGTTAAAGGAGATCTAAGTAATGTTAAACTCTGCAAAAATCTGAAAAATCTTTGCATGCTTTTTTTGGTGCAAATTCTGGTGCTCGGTTTGCAACTTAGAATAATTACGCGTTTCTGCAGCGGTTTATTTCCTATAACTGGATTTAAATCTTAAAAACAAAGTGTTTGCTGCCATGACATTTAATAAAATAGGTTTCATAAAAATATTAGGATGCTAGCCTCCCTGGTACTTAACGTTGCAAATTTCTCCATAATGAAAAAGTTTAAAAAATATATAAATATAAATATATATATATAAAAATATATAAGGCAGTAGCAGCTCCTAGTGTCCTTCAAACAACTGATGCTCGTGGAAAGAAACAATATTACACACGGGAACTCTGTCCCACTGTAATAATGCTTTTTATTACTTGTTTATATCCATTATGAATAACTGGACCTGGATTTTTTTAATGTCTCTTTTTTTTTCTATCCACCATCTTTCCTTTTACCTCCTAATAGAAGTGTATTTTGGCTGCATATTTTTTTTAATTGGGTATAAAGGGAGACAAGACTTAAGAAGTAAAAAAGCAAACAAACAAAACAAAAACGTTAAATTTTAAACATTAAAAATGGCTTAAATTGCTGCTATTGCTGCTGTTTCTTACCGCATTATAAGTATTGTGGTTTTGGGGCTGCTGGATGACAAAATTAACCTTTTAACGACAGCTCCTGCTGTGAGATGTTGTGATGATATTTCCCAGAAGACATTTTCTAAATGCTTTCCTTCAGCAGACATTATTGGTAATAAATGCACTCAGTTGAGCTCTTCCTTAGTAATGCCACCTGATGATAGACGAAGCAGTGCAGTCTACTTTGCATTGTCACGGGAATTTGCATGTATTGACCCAGTGAAGCAGAAAACATGTAAATATGATTTTTTTTTTATCCTAATCTTCCACCAAGTCTGTTTTACTTTTCTGGAGATAAATATTTAACTTTACCAGTTCACAAATTTTAAGATTTTCTGGTGTTGTGGTTGCATTTTTTTTTTTTTTTTTTGCAGCACCATTATGCCATTTTATGCTTTACATTGTTTATAGCTCTCTATTGTATGTTCCTCAGAACAAGAGTGAAATGGGCGTCCACCACAAGTACACACAGCCTGGAAAGCCTGTGTTGACAGACAAATCTGATAACCACCAGTGGGATACCTGTTATCTCTGACCTGGGTTTTAGCTGTTGTTGAACCAAATAACAGAGAAATCCTGACTACGTTGAACTTGCTTCATAGTATTCACCCCAGATACAGGCGGTTTTTAAAATATTTTAGTGTAACATAACTGATTGAGTGGAGCCACTAAAGCATGTTGCTCAAGTTCTTACATTCAGTAAGAACTTGTCCTTATGAATGTAAAAAGCCTTCATCAAACCACCTGTGTGCATAGGTAAAATGTGAAAGAAAATGGTATATTCTCTGCTCCTATTAACCAGAGGTTTGTTTTTATTTTGAACAAAATATAAATTGACTAATGAACACTATAAGCTAATGTGGATTTAGAAATCTTTATTTAAAGTAAGTAAGCTAGCTTTTCCTATTTATTTTGGGGAGCAGTGTGTAGGGACGGTACCTCAGGGTAGCTGTTCAGTGGATTCGAACCCTCGACCTTCCAATCATGGGGCCACCACCTACTGAGCTATCCCTGCCCCAAGTGCCTGTTATTTTCATAAATTGAAAAAATAGGACTTATGTTTTGTTAATGGTCAGTGTGCGCAACTAGACGTTTAATGTCTAGTCAACTAGACATTTAAACATTGCTGCTGTTACTAGTTGGTTAAACGTATTATTTTATTTACGACACCATTGTGGTTGCAGCTCACTTAGACATCTGTCCCTTGTTTCTGTCATTGATATGACTAGTAAATTAGTTACCAGGAACATTCTCAACTCCAACCCTTGCCTCTGGCTGGATACTGAGTGGGGTGACAGTAAAAATCAAATTGAGCGTACAAGTGGCTGAAATGCATGCCGACACTTTTAGCCACCCAATTACAGTCTTCAAAAAGAAATGGCACACACTTATACCTGGATTATGGACACTGCATTGGTTGTGCTGCACACCAACTGTTGTTACAACAGTTTCATCACAATTTATACTGACAAGCAACGCTTGCTGGATTTGCTATTTTATTTATGTATTTAATTTTAACTGGATACTCTTTTCAAATTGTTGCAGCATCTCCCTTTGTATAAACTGTGAATCTGAGCTCCTGCAATGATGTATCACTGAAATGATGGTAAAGACCAAAACAACTGTATACTCTTGCCTGCAACCCAGGGTTGAATTGCTGTAGTTTTTTACATTGCTATCATTTGCATAGCTTGCAGCTGGGTAATCTTCATATGTTGTGCTGAACACAGAAACCTAAAGACCATCGGCCCAGTTTCTGATTGGGTGGGGAGGCAAGATTAGGGTTTAGCAAAGAGCCTCCCTTTGGGAAAGTGATCGCTACCAAAAACATTTTAAGGACCAAAATTAGATTTATTTTACTAATAAGTCTCATTATTGTTTGAATTTCATTGTATTTGTTGTGCATTCTAGGCTTTATGTGAACTGGCACGGGATTGGAATTGGCTTTGTTATGTGTTCCTTAGCTGTGAGAATTTTGCTTTACTTGAGCAGACCTACGTTGGTGCTTTTTTTTTTTTTTTTTTTTTTTTTTTTTGGGCTTAGATGCTTTTAACTCTCACTACACTATTACTTAATGACTGTTTTCTTAATTTCACAATTTGCATGCAGCTAAACTGAATGCATGATCATTATGCTTTGTCTGTACAGACGACATACAAAATCCTTCCTGCTTTTATATCTGACTGTACACAGATGTGACAGCGCATATAAAGACATTTGGCTTCTGTGGCTTCTGTCTCAGGGGAGTCTCATTCACGTCGAGCGCTCACTGCAGAGCTAGAAAAAGGTCAGAAATAAAAGCAGATTTGACCCTAGTTTAAAAAAACAAAACAAAAAAAAGCCCCCAAAACAAAACGAAGTATCGGACAGAAAATGCGATGCTGACACAGGAGAAGTAGCGACTTGAATTATTTAGGCTGATGTTTTGGAGAGGTTGAAATGATGGCGGCTTGTTGCACGCAGTGAACACGAGAAGCATCATTAGTTAAATTAAAGAGGGTGTCATTATCGTTAGATTATGACAGGAGTGTCATTTTGCTGATGTTTTTGGCAGTATTAAGTTGAAGAATGAAGAAAACTGGTGTTTCAAACGATACAGCCTCAAATAGTTTCATTTGTGTTTTTTGAGATAAATGAATATGAGCGAGTGCACTTTGTCCTCTTCCTTTGTTTTTATGGAGCTATAATATGTTTTCTCCTTTTTAAAGGAAAGCATATCAGTAGGTTATTGATTTATTTGCTGTAATTTACTTCAAGTCAAGTGCTTCTTTTAAGCTGTCATGTTGCACATGCAAAATTCAAATATCAGACAAGTGCTTGCTTGGTTCATTTTCAGTCTTTGTGTTTGTGTTCATTTTTCAGTACTTATCTCTCCTTCTCCCTTGTTGTAAATCAAGCCCCCCACCCCCTTTTTGCATCAGCCTAAAACCTCAAACTCACTCACAGTTTAGATCAGAGTGAACTAAGATATGATGGAAACTAAATCCATCTAGAAGAAGTGAAAGTTGTAAAAGCTTTCTGAAGGTGGGGCTGTGGAAGGATCTTTGACTTTCTTTGCAGATGCCTTTGTCTCCAAGCGTCTTTACTCCAGTCTGCTTCTGGAAATGTTGTTAGATTATTGACTTCGGCTCTCTGTTTCTATCCCTGTGGCTTCCGTGCAAATTTGTAGAGTTCAGTGGTGCCTGGGCCTCTCTTCACTCCCTGTTTGAACCCACAAACATCCCACAGCTCTGGGTCTACAAGGACTGGCAGTCGTCCTTGCCAGACAGATTTCACAATCAAAAATGCTCACTAGCCTGGGCATCACCTATCGGACAACACTGTCTTCCACTACCTTCATATCTTTTTGTATATGTTTTCATTTTGAGTTGTATTTAATGTGAGAGGAAATCCGCTTTAACAAGACAGAAATCACTCTAAATAATGTCACAAAATAATTAGGATTGCAATTTTTGCTATAATGGAGCAGTTCTAGTCTCAATCATACAGTACTATGTTGTGTATGTTGTGACGTATTGCATTCCTTAGAGTTTACAGTATCACGTCAGTATCACGTCACTCCATACAGAGAGAGAGAGAGAGAGAGAGATGGGCGTTTTGTGTGTGTGCATTTGTATGTGTTGGAAGTCATTTTATCCAGCAAGAGGTGGACAGGAGCCATCTCTGAATTCCGTGAATTCCCAGTGAGTCCCAATAAGGGTGACAATTCAGGGAATTTGTCACCCTCACTGGGTGATTACAGGCTGACACACATAACTGGAATATGTCCTAATATTTGATTGAAGTAAATATTACTGTGTCTAGGCAGAATTATTAATTCATATTACGGTTTTAAGGGTTTTTGTATTACATTTTCTCTTAACACACATACTTACACTGTCACAAACAGAAGAGAGAGGAAGTAGAAGTTAACAACGCTGAGGCTGAGACTGAGAAACTTTTAAAAGTACATCAACAGGAATTGAAGCAGTCAAGTCACATAAGAATTGATTTCTGAAACAAAACGCTCATAATCAGCTCCTGTTGACCCACAAGTGATGTTTTGGAACATGTAAACATATTTACTTCTGGTACCAACTGGAACGAATTTGCTGTTGTTCTGTGAAAATGTCTTAAAGTTTGAATAGGGAATTATGTGACTCTTTGTCTACGTGATCTCTCCAAATGTGCCATATTTTTATTTTTATATTTAGCTCAAATAGAGAAGACTCTGCTTCAACCAGACAAAGGCTTTGAGTTCTTGATTGATAAATAATTGGAATGGTCAGTAATCAAAATGGCTTCTTGTTTATTTCCTCTCCGATTTAAGTTGTAATGCTGATTATTTGACTGTAATGTTTATCTGCAACACAGACAGGAACCGTTGAGGATTGATGATTTCTATCCTGCTTACATTTATTTCTCTGGATTTCCATGTTTGGCTTATCGCTTTTCTGCCTGCCAGTAATGATTTTTTTTTTTTTTTTTAACTAAACACTGTGATTGGAACTGCTTTCTCACACTACAACAGAAACAAATTACAATCTGGTTTCACAGCTTGACCACAACAAGGATTTAAAGGAAATCATCTCCTGAGAAGCTCAAATTTACAGCAGCTGTGCAGCATTAGGTTCACTGGGTTCGAGCTGGATGAGATTAGAAAACCAGCTGAAGAAAAGTTTACCTGGTTGAATAAACATTGGATGCAGTACACTTTCCAAGATTTCCAGAGTTGTGCAAAAATAATTGTAGAACAGCTGCTTTGATCCTCTTGAGTGGATAAAACAGGAAGCCAGTGACCCGGTTTTTACACAGTAAAATCAGTCTGCTTTTCTAAAAACTAGAGCTACAGAAACAAACAGGTCATCTCTTCACTGCCAAAAAACTATCATCAGGGTAACATGAGTGCAAATAATCAGTACTGAAGCAAGAGACTGATACCTGCGAAAATTTGTTTGTCCTAGCTGTATCAAGTTCCACACTGTAATTGCTAAGGGAGAGGCACTGAGGGCAGGAAAAACAATATGTTGTTATTGTTTAATTTATACAGAATTACTGACATTATTCTTTTTGTTTGTTTTTGTTCAGGCTCCTCGAAGATCTCCTTGACTGGATGGAAGGCCAGTGAAACAATGGTTCAGCCCGCACAGAAATAACGGACACGCTCCACTTTATGGGACTGCTATGGAACATTCTAAAGAAACACTACAGACTCTGTTTTCTTTTTTATCATAGTTTAGTATATTTATGACTTTTTTTTTCTTTTCTTTTTTTTAAAGAAGCATTTGACGCTTCGCTCTTTAGCGACACATTCATGTAAGGAAAATCAGGCTCTCGGTGGATTATCGTGGCCTGTTGGACGTTAGCAGGACTACTTGTGAAAATCAGACCGCCGCAGGTTTGATAAGGGCTCACTGCTGTTCCCAGCAGCTGCAAACGGGTTGTGCCACCCCTGAGTGCATTGTCACAGCTGCATTGGGAGATGTTTCAGTTCAGCAAGTACCCCATGGACATTTTAGAAATGCTAAGTGGACACCAAGCCCACCAGTTCAAAGGCCTTGGATTAGAACGACAACTGAGCCACCAACAGCAAGTGCAGCTGCAGCACCAGCAGCAGCTGCAACAACAACACCAACCCTGCGGTGACACATCTGGAAGCCTCTTGTCGGGCCTCGGCCTTGGGTCCCTCCAAACCTCACGGAGCAATGCTTTCGCAGACTCCTCATCATTGTTTGCCAAAATGAGTGCTCCTCCTCCATCCATCTCCCACCAGAGCCAGTCGTCCACGTCGTCTCACAGCTCCAGGAAGTCGAGTAAGATGAGCAGCAGTAGCAGCAGCAGTGGCAGCGGGAGCTCCTCGTCGGGGTACCCCCAGTTTCTGCGGCCTTTTCACCCTGCTGAGGCAGCGCTGGCTCAGGAGCAGCTCCACTCTGGGATGGGACGTTTCGACTTCGGTGGGAGCAGCAGTGGAGGAAGCGCAGGAGTCATTGGGGGCGTTGTCACACCTGCACCCCCGCCTCCCCCGCTCCATCCAGGTCTCTCTGTGCCCCAGCCCTCCTCTGGCCCTTCTTCCTCCTCACCCTCACCCTCCACCTCTGCTTCCGGCTCCAACAACCCCTCTGGTAGCACTGCGGTCCCCTTAGTTGGCCAGTCCGATCCTCGCAGTCTCCACCAGCAGTTCAGCTGCATGCTTGCTGCTAATCAGTACTTCCTGTCTGGTGTTCCCACCAGCAGCAGCCTAGAGCAGTTCCTCGTCCAGCAGGGCACTCACAACCACCTAGGTTTGGGCCTCGGGCAAGGCGCCTCAGAGTCAAACTCAGCACTGGCTGCTCCTCCTGCACTCCACTCCTCCCACAGCCACACAGCTCCACAGCCTCAGCAGCAACAGCAGCAACTCACCCCACACGCCTTATCTCATCCACACAGCCACACTCACCACCCGCACCCTCTTCACCCAGCCCCGCAGCCGGCCCCACTGGGCGGTTTTGATTTCCAAGGCATTCCTGTCCTCTCCTCTAACCAGATAGCATCGCTAATGCAGCAAGAGGCTGGCCTCCCCCTCCCGCTGCCCCTGCACCTGTCCCTCTCGAAAGATGATGGAGCAAAGTCTGTAGACAGCTCGTCTACGTCAGGATCGAGTGGGGGTAGCAGGAGAAAGAAGGCAATGGCGGGTTATCTGCCCCAGAGGAAAACGGACAGTAGCAGCCACAGTCACAGCAGCAGTAGTGTTAGCAACTGCCACAACAGCAGCTCGAGTGGGCACAGTCAGAGCTCCTCATCGGGCCTCGTAGGAGGAGGAGGGTCTGGGGGCGTCAGGCTAAGTGGAATCGGAAGTGAACCGCAGCATTCCTCTCTCCTCTCACCGTCCTCGCAGCAGCAACAGTCATCCTCCACTGTGTCCTCCTCCTCATCTGTTCCCACCTCCTCAAATCCCACCTCTGTGCTCGTTGCCAACGGAAACCAACAGCTGTCAAAATCCCAAGAAAATCATAACAGCATCTCATCAGGCCAGACAGAACCAGAACCCCTTTACCACTGTGGTGAGTGTGGCAAAACCTTCACCCACCTTTCGAGCCTACGAAGGCATCTCCGCAGCCACGGGTTGACACCAGAAAGCCAAAGCAGGAAGTCGGACTGTAACTCTCCTAGCCCGGAGAGGATATTCTGTTGCGGCGAGTGTGGGAAGAGATTTAAAAAGAGAGGTCACCTCATCCAGCACAGTGTCACCCATTCAGAAAACCGGCCTTTTGTCTGCAGCATCTGCCAAAAGTCCTTCAACCGTCGAGAGTCACTTACGAGACACGAGAAGATCCACGACGAGAAACCTTTCCGCTGCCCGGCGTGTGGGCGTTGTTTTCGTGAGAGCACTTCTCTCCTGAACCACGCCGCTTCAGGTGCTTGTGGCAAACCTCCACGCAGTTCAAAAAACAGGGCCAGCAGTGCAGGGAGTGCATCTTCCAACCCTAGCAGCAGCAAAATGGAAAGTAGAAGCGACAGCGTAGGGATTTCAAGTGATGGGGCAGCGATGGCTAGTGACAAATATGCAACAGATTATTCCAGAAATCGCTACCAGAGCCAGTCGTCCTACAACAGCAGCGGTGTCGACGACTACAGACGATCCCAGCCTTCATCTCTGTATCCCTCAGAAAGCACATTAGCCAATGAAATGACCAGCCAGACCCTCCGGAAGGCCCCTTTAGCCCCAACTCTTCACCCCCACCCACAAAGTCAGCAACATCACCACCACCATCAACAGCAACAACAGCCGCACCTTCCACTCTCTTCCCTATTGGATGATTCAGAAGATGAGGTCACCAGCAGTGCAATGTCAGCCATCGCTGCTGCAGCCGCCGCCTCGTGCGATATAAACACAGAAAGCCGGGAAGGAGAGAGGAGGGATATCATTGGAGGCCTGTTGGGGGGGTTGGGGTTTGGTAACCTAGGCGGACCGTCATCCACCTCCACCCTGAATGGTTCCACCATGCCGCTGACCCACCCCAGCCAGCCGCACACAAAGCCCAGGAGGCCGCGGAAGCCCAGAGAGAAAAGGGATCCCAATACCATCGTCAGGAGGAGGAGGAGCCCAGCACCGCCAGGCGACGGATCGGAAAGGCCGTACGGATGTCAGATATGTGGCAAACGCTTCAGGAGGGCGGAGACTCTGAGGCGCCACAACCGTGTCCACACAGGGGAAAAGCCTCACGCGTGTGACGTCTGCGGCAAGATGTTCCGTGAGCCTTTCCACCTCACCAAGCATCTGACTGTACACTCGGGTCAAAAGAACTACAAGTGCAATCTTTGCGGGAAGATGTTCGCCTACGCTCAGAGCCTCGTGAGACACGGGAAGCTGCACAGAAGAGGAGAAATCGACAACCAGGGGAGGAGAATAAAAGGTGCTGCTGCCGCCATCAGCCAAGTCGCCAACACGGGGAACTCTGACTTCTTCTCCTCCTGCTCTCAAGGAGAAAAGTCTCCAACGTCTGGCACGCCATCACAGAGGCTTTACACCTGCACCGTTTGCTGGAAATCCTTCCGTCACTATTTCCACCTGACGGCACATCAGCAGACGGTCCATGGCGGCAGGGTGGGGCTGGAGAAGTCTTTTCGCTGTGAAGTGTGTGGCAAAGCCTTTGCTTATTCCAACAGCTTAGTGCGGCACAAGCTGTCTCAGCATGGCATCGACCGCAACGGTCAGCGCGTGAATCAGAACCAACCCTCTGGATACTCCCCGCTCTTCTACGATTCTAATTCAGCTCCCAACTACGCTGCTTCCTCCCACATGCCACAGGGGACATCCGGACAACAACCAAACCCACAACAACAACAACAACAACCGCCACCGCCGCCACCACCACCTCCTCCTCCGCCGCCCCCACCACAACAGCAGCAGCAGCAACAACAGCAGCAACACCCGCACCCTTTTTACTACCGCCCAAAAAACTACCAAAAGCGTCATGGGCAGACAAGAAAGCACCGGAAGAAAAAACGGCGAGTAGTGATCCACAGCATCATGAGGGACGGAAAGCTGGTGGGCGTGCCCCTGAGTAAAGACACGCGCAGGAAGTTGATGATTCTGAGAAAGAAGAGGGGCAGACTACAGGCTCAGCTCAACAAAAAAAAGCTCCTGGCACAGTTGAGGATAAAGGGCAGCGTAATGAAGGTGAAGTCATGGTGCGGTGGCGCCGTCAGGGTCACGGGGCTTACATCGATGGACGTCCCCATCAAACGCTTCCCCTGCCCCATCTGCCCAAGCACCATGTACGCCAAGCAGGGTTCTCTGCTGGTCCATCACGCCATTAGGCACCCACCTAGGAACTCAGGCCGCCACGCCCGTCTGCGGTGCCAGGTGTGTGGGAGGCGCACCAGTTCGTTATACAAAGCCTTGAAACACAGGGGCCAGCATCTTAAACAAGCTGCATTCCAATGCCACAAATGCCGACACAGTTTTTGGAACCCGCGGCTACTCGCCCGCCACAAGTTCTGCTGCCGGGCGGCGACCACCAGCAGTGGGGGTGGGAGCTGGGCACTGATGAGATCTCCATCGTCAGATGATGAACATTCACCAGTCCAGCTGCCAGTCCCAGGTCTGGTCCAGCCTGAGAGATCAACGGTTCTGACTGACTACAGTCAGTAAACAATTTTTGTTTTTGTTTGTTTTTTTTTTTAGATTAGATTGTTTTTGATGTTTATTTTTTTTAAATAATCCAAGAAGCAAGCAAGAGCTAGCAAGTTTTTAACAAAAAAGAAAAAAAAAGGTGGAAGTATGGGGTTTAGTGTAACTACAGTAATAACCTCGAGCCTTCCTCCTGTGTACAATCCTAACTTACCACAGCAACGGTGGTCGATAAATTAAAGTGGACTTCAAAAGGCCCAAAATCAGAACCACCATCACAGGCTGTTTCCTCTTCCCCAAAGGTGAAGGAACTCAAGACCACATGACTTTAGTAGCATCTGTTATTAAAAACAGATTTGGCTTCCTGTCCATCATGTTTCTGTTTTTTTTTTTTTGTTTGTTTGTTTGTTTGTTTGTTTGTTTGTTTGTTTGTTTTAAATCCCCGGTCAGCAGTGTTTGGGCATAAATGTGGATTGGATGCCTTTTGTAGAGGGGATGTATCTCCGGTAGTAGGGATGCACCGATATTAAACAATTTGACCAAAAGAAATGCAGATTTATACCTATATATTTTAGTGTTTATTTTTATTTATTACACAGCTCAACTATGAAACAAAAGTTGCTTTTTATTTTTTATTTTTTCCCCTGTAATTATGTTCTGCCAGGTTTGACCACCAGGGGGCACAGTTTTATCGGTTGGTGTTTTCAGTTGTTAACTTTTGATATTTTCTCAAGTGGAGGGATGGGTGGATGTTTGTAATGAGTTGCCAGGTTACACGGACTCACTGCACCATCTTGTGGTGATAGATGAAAGTACTAAAAGCCACTTTAATAATTTTAATAAGTGGCTTTTAGATATAAAATCTTTTAGATGTACAATCACTTTTTTATTTATTACATTTTGGAAAGTTTCAAATTGTTTTTCCAACAGAGATTTGCATAAAGTTCCGTTAAAGTCTTCTGTTCTTCATAACACTCAGCCAGCACAAAAGTAACACAACACACAAATATCAGTAAATGCCTTCTTGTGTACTGATATCCCTCCAAATATCGGTGCATCTCTATTTTTTTTATTTCTAGTTTGCGTTCACATTATTCACCGGTAAACAGTAGCGTCTCTGTCTCTTGATCTGTGTTTATTTGTTGCCCCCGTGGAAGAACTCTCTTTTTATACTGAGATGAAATTTGCCCTCAAGATAAATTTATCTTTAATGGAAAAAAGAAATCCTGATGTGACACTATTTTGTCATTTTTAATGAGCTTCTTAGGACAATAAAGGGTTTGTTTGTCTAAAGAAACTGAAGGGAGACAGTTGGGACAAACAAAGTGTTGATCTTGTTTTTAATGTACACTACTTTATGATGTTTTTGAAGAAGCGTGAACAGAGAGTGAGAACAGGAGCTGTTAGTGTGGCAGGATTTGAAAAGGAAGAAGAGAAATAACCGGAGTGTACTGTACAATTCGTATTATATTTTATTATATATTGATTATTTGCTGTTTTTTTTTACACCGAGTATCATTTCTTTTATCATTGTTGCTAATGTTTGGGTGGGAGGGAACGAGTCAGGGTCTGTCTTTGTAAAACAGCGGGATGAGTATATGTATCGATGTGATATCCTCCCCCCTCCTCCTCGAGCCCCCTTTTACCTGCTCCCTCATTGCCACACTTGATGCCCCGTTTTTGTAACAGAAGCGTGTACACATAGTTCATTACTTAGGTCCTGTCCAGATGTGTGTTTTCTTTTACCTGTAAAACTAAAACATGTAATATTATTACTAAATTACTATCCTTTTCATTGCCTAAAAGTGAGTTGTTGAAAACCCTCAAATCGAATAAAAAAATCTGAAACATTGATTGTTGTCTTAAATCTTCTGTTTCATACACTCATCTCTGTGACATCTAAGTGACATGTTATAGGATGTATATTTTAAATGTTCCTGAAATGTTGGTTAATTTGATAGTAAATGGAGCATAAAGGAAAGTGCATTATTTTACATGCTTAACTGATCTCACATGACAACATTGTACTGATAAAACTGAGCTTTCAACAAGTTTACCTGCAGTTGAGTCCAAATGAAGTTGGAGAGATGTGGATAGCATTGAGGAAACGGTTAGTTACATGAGAAATTAAATTAAAAAAGACATCCATTGCCATGGTTTCTCCCAAAACATGACAATGGTGTTTTAATTAGTCACATCTTTGAACCATGAAGTCCACAACTGAAAACATAGGCTGTATCCCAATTCAGGGTCTGCAGCCTTAAAGGCCGCATTTTAAGGCCGATTACGTCACCGCGACGCGACGAAGGCTGTCCCAATTCGAAGGCTGCTCCAAATGCGGCCCTCAAATGCGTCCTTCATTTCCCTGAATTTTAAGGACGTGGCGGTGTAGACTTCGTGGCCCAACATATCCCAGAATGCATAGCGCGGCGGTGGGTGTGGATAATTTTGCAGAAAAAAACAGCGGATGAGGGGCGCCCGAAGAGTAAACTTTAAGTAGGTACTGAATATTATGTCACTTATCTATGTGCAAATGTTTAATAACGAAGAACATTAAAACATTCCTGTTGGCCACATGTCGGCAAAGTTATGTGACATTAGAGACGTTTGTACTAACTTGGTTTTAAAGCCTTTACTTTAAAATATACGCCGTTCAATAGCTGAGCTTAATCAGAGAATGATCAAAGCTCATGTAGAAACAAACAAACAAATGAACAAAAGATGTTCTTCTTCATTTCTGTCAAACAAAGCTGTATGAAACGTTTCCAGCTGTTAGTATCATGGTTGCTAGGCAACCTGGGCAGTGCAACGGAGGCTAGACCGTCCCATTTCACAAGCCTTGCACTTCCGGCCTTAGCGGTCTTTAAGTACGCGGCCCTTGAGGGTCGTTGAGGCTGCGTACTTTAAGGCTGCAGACCCTGAATTGGGATACAGCCATACACTCTGAAGCCACTTCATTAGTTGCACTGTTACTGTACTGGGCTGGACCCTTGTTTTGCCTTCAGAACTGCCTTAATTCTTCATGGCATAGATTCATCAAGGAAACATTCAAGAGATGTTTTTGTCCACAGTAACATGATGGCGTCACACAGCTGCTGCAGATTTGTCAGCTGCACATCTACAATGAGAATTTGCTGTTCCAATACATCCCAAAGGTACTGCTGGATTGAGATCTAGTAACTGTGGTTGTTCAAGAAACAGAGATTATTTAAGCTTTGTGGTATGGCATTTTAAATTACACTTTATATGTGCAATAGTGAAATTACATAACTGACAGTGAATATATCTAAAATAACTTTCCTCTTCTTTTAGAGTAATATTCCACAACTTAAAATATGCTGTTAAAGTTTGTTTTTCCAGCAGTAAATATGTCACAGTTGCCACTAAACCTCTCAGATATAACCCTAACCCCAGGGTCAAGGTCCAGCATAGGACTTAAGTGGGCCTCCATCATGTTTCTCGCACAAAGACAAAAAAAACTTCCATCCCCTCAAAGTTTGTTTTAGACAATTAGCAGATTAAGGATATTTTTATCCACACTTTCCTCCTGCAGGGACCGTGAAGTGGTCTCTCTCTCATGCTGCCTGTGAGAAAACACTATGAAAACAGCCTGGCACAAGCTGAGCGCCGACTCACATGCAGCTGTGCCAAAGCCAGCCTTAAACACCAGAAACACGCAGACAGGTGTGCTCTTTCACGCACACTCAGCTGATCTTCCCGCTCTCAAATCATCTGCACGTCACAAAATCTTAGAATGAATTATTAGGTGTAAACCCTTAAAAAAAACACCAGTGGGAAGTGGGGTGTTTTTTTTAAGTTGTTGCAATACCAAAAAACAGTCACTAGATGGCAGCATTTAAATATCCTTTAAAACATGGCTGAGTCCCAAGTGTTGGAGGAAGGTATGAGGGGGAAATAATTTCGATTCGAAACGCCTCATGAAACTCAGATCACACATTAGTGGAGTCAAGCTGTTGTTTCACACTTTTTGCTGATCCGTGCCAGCGTGCACGCACTCAGCTGCTCTGTGCGTGTCTGTGTGTGAGTGTGTGTGAGGCAGATTATTGTGGCTTCTTACTATTCACACATTCCTGTCATGTATGTGTAATATCACTATATCATCATAACATAAGATGTGTAGGAGCTTCCAGGAACCATGAATGACAGCAGCAGAAGTCACGTTTTAAACCAGTTGCTTCTTTCCTTCATTTACAAGATGTTGTAATAATGACTTCTGCTCGTTTGGTTTGCAATGATAGCGTATGATAACATTTAAACAGAAATGACTTTGTTTTAGAAGACAAAATAAATGACACCAGTATTTTGAGATATGTTTCACATCAAAAAGAGCTCTTTAATAGCAATAATAGTATTATTATAGCCTGCTTTTTATGTGGTTTATTATAGTGATTTAATGCTTGCCAAAACACTTGGGATCTTTTCTAAAGGCCAAAATCACACATGTTTTTTTTTAAATTGTTACGTGTCTGCTAAATTGACTTTACCCTGGATAAAAAAAAAAGATGATAGTAAAAATGTTTTTGTTTTTTTCACACTAAAGACAGGAAGCCAAGCTGGAGGTGGTATCTTAAGTGGAGTTAAGAACAAGTTAGGTTTAGAGGTTTGGAGACAAAGTTAGTGAAGTGAGTCTGAGATGGTTCGGACATGTGCAGAGGAGAGATAGTGGAAATACTGGACAACAAGGTGTTGACAAAGACCACAGAGGAGGTTCATGGATCTAGTGAAGGAGGACATGCAGATGGGCTGGCGTGACAGAGGAGAACTATAGGGGTGGGGTGAGATAGAGACAGATGATCGAAGAATTCATACAGACTGGTATGAAATCCACTGATGGAGATTTAGAACTCAACTTTATCTGTCTGGTAACATAGTAAAAAGTTCAAACATGTAACTAGAAAGCATACAAAACAAAACACTCAAAATATGACGGAAATATTATTAATTAATGAGCAAAAATACTTCATTGTAGTAAAAATCGCTGAAATGCTAAAAAATGGGTTTAAAGTGTAAACAAAATTAAGAGCTTTTGGATCATTTATTGTTTATCAGTTTTATTAACGTTGTCTTTGTTTTATGAAGTCCTTGCTGTATTTGTATGTTTACGTTGCCTTAGTTTGACTGTGCCTTCGGAACATTTACGATGAAAAGGTAAATATGATCTTTAATGGATCCTTCAGAAGTGAAACATAAACACCCCCCTCCTTCCCTCCAACCGTGCTCTCACGCGGCCATGGCATGGGGAAATCTGTGGGCGGAGACTGTGACCTATTTTTAGCCAATCGAGCGCTGAGAGCCGCAGCGAGTGACCTAGATTCAGCCAATCGCAGCGCTGCACAGTCGCCGGTAGGCAACAGTCGGCGCGTGCCGGGTCCATGTGCTTGTTGTTGAGAGCGCGAGAGTCAGATAGGGACATCCAACAGGGAGAAAACAGACGAGGCGCTGCTCCTCGGGTGGTTTTTATCAGATTTGAGGCAATTTAATGACTTTTATTATATTATTTTGAAGCCTCGCAGCAAACAGTTTATGTATGAGTTAAAACATACTCACAATATTCAAGGAAACAGTTATAAATTAATGGTTTCAGTGTACTACCAGTATAATAGGGCGGCCCTTTATTTAAGTGTCTCTTTTGTTAAAAAGAATAGCGTGTATATGTTTTAGTGTGGAGTAAATGTTTGTGTTTGTTCGCGTTTGAACTCGGGGTAAAAGTAATCGTATTTTCCCTTATTGCTGAGATAAGGAAGTGGAAAAGGTAAACATCCTGACGTTTCAGGAGCTGCATCTCATTTTGGTACACACACACGCGGCGGGCTCTGCTTTCGCTGTTTAAGTGACAGCGTGAGAGAAGAGGGGCGGGGCGAGGCGTGTTCAAGGGCCATCCAGGAATTATCTCATGCGGCCGCTATTGGCTGAAACTTCATGGAGGCGTCACGTTTCAGTGTCAATGTGTGTTGCATTCACGAGAAGCGGTAGCGTTTTAGTAATTTAGTAATTTTACATTTTTATAACATTATTTTCTTATTCTTTTTATTAAATAAATGTTATTTTTGCTTAATTTTTAAATAAAATTTACCATATTTTTTCTGGTGTTTTCATACTTTTATGAACTTTAACATATTTTCTTCCATAACAGTTTATTTTATATTATATTTTCTAGCTGCCATCATTTTTATTTTATTTTATCCATTTACATTGTTAGGCCTTTATGTTTTATGTTTGCACTTTAACTTAATTGTTTTGCGTTTTTCCCTTTTTTTTTTGGTTTATTTTGTTCAGCTTGAATCTAACATGTATTGTAAGCTGATACCAAAATAATATAATTTATCCTTGAGCTGCATCCTTGCTTTTTAGCATTTTTAACATTTTTAACATTGTGTGATCGTTTAATCAGAAACATTTTCAACATTTCTTAATTAGTAACCACATTAACTGTCAGTCATAGGCATTCATTTAATTTCTTGACTGCGGTCCCTGGTCAATAGTTTTTTGTTTGTGGACCCCCAGAAGGACCTCTATTGGACATGGGGATGTCAACATCGGGTACAGGACTTATTTTTTGTCATGAGATTAAACGTTTTGTTCAGTTTCCCTGAAAAAAACAAAGGAGAAAGAGCAAAATAATTTGAAGTTCACATTTACCAAATTTTAAACTAGTCCTAAATGCAGCGCCGAGACTCTTGAGTACACGGGAAGGAGAGGCGTGGTCAATTGGGCTGTGTGGGCGTTGCCGCTGTATGCAAACGATCCACGCCCCCAAGCGCCTTTCCCCCGTGAGCGGTGACGTCACACGAGCGGCCCGTGTTGGTTCCAGCTGACTGGCAGAGAGGGAGAGAGAGGAAAATAAGAGCCATCAGCCCCATCTATCCGTCTCTCATACTACTGGATATTATTATTTTTTCCGGGGGATCTCTTTATTTCCGTCATCTTGTCATTTTTTCGCCCCTCTTTTTGTTCTTCGCTCTTTTCTGTCTTGGAGACTTCCCACCGCCGCGACTCGACTGTGCTCCGCTGTTTCTACTGCCTTTATTTCTGCTCTCTTAATATTGTTTATAGCTCCCTCCGGACTCACCGAGCGATCGACCGACCAACTAACCGACTGACAGCTACTCCTGGAGGATGAATTAGACTCGGTCAACATGGTGCCATTTTGGATATAAATCCTCCCTCTTTTTTCTTTTTTCTTTCGTTTCTTTTTTTCTTTCGCATATTTTCTTGCATGGGACTGGCGACTATCAGGTGGACACCGTGAGCGCACACGCGTCACCTGTCCGCGCACCTTTTGAAGGCGCGCACGTCAATTAGCATCACTAAGTGGATTATTTTGATCTTACGGTCTCTTGCAGGTTGCCCCACTCCACTTCCTCCTCCCCTCACCTCCTCCTGTCCTCCTCCTCCTCCTCTTATTCCCCCCGAGAAGTTATGTCAAGGCCTCTCACCCAGCTCCTACCACCGGATCTCCCTGCCGGGGCCACAAGCCCCCAGTTTGGGGCCAGCAACCCGGCTGGAAGTGGCCCCCAAGGTGGACACCTGACCTCTATGACCAACCTGAAGTCTCTGCTTCAGGTGCCAATCAAGGCAGACCAGAGAGGCCCCAAGGACTGCTGCGAGATGAAAGGTGAGTGTGGGCACGTGTACGCTTTTCCGCGCGTGTGAGTAAGCGATCCAATAGGAACAAACTCCTTAAAGGGCCACTAAGGAAATACCTCAGCCGTACAGAGGCCAATTTCATTGTATTGCAAGCGCAGTATAGGCCTGTATTATGTCTGTGTGATGCATGTAGGAAATGTCCACATTAAGTGCACTAAAGGAGAGTAAAGATAAACTTTATTTACAAAGCTTTTCTCACACATTTGCAAAATTTATCTGTAAATTTGTGATTAAGGACTTATTGGGCCACGTTTTCAATCCTTTTACTCAACTGAAAAAGCCAGATTTGGTTTTTGTTCCCCACATTTTCATATGTGGAAAAATGGCTGCTTGATTTTAAGCTGATTATATTAGGGTTTTGGACACATTACCAGCTGCTGTCATGAGGATTAACAAAGAAGATAATTAAGAGACATTGAAAGAAATAAAAGGCTGCAGCTCTGATTTGAAAAACAAACAATAAACAGTAGCTTATATTCTTTGCAGAAATGTCACAGGGATTATTCATGAGCGTGTGAACGTGCGTGTGTGCATGTGACTGAGTGGGTAGGTGCGATTGTAAAACACAGAAGAGGCCCTGCTTATCCAACACACACTCACATGGACATTGTTTTCTTTGCAAGCTTTCCTCCTTCTGGCCTGCTGCATTTTTATATTAAACGCTTCCCTTTTGCATTTGGTGGCGGTGAAGTGAAATGATCTAGAGGAGGAGGAGGAGGAGGAGGAGGAGGGAAGAAGAGGGTGTAAAAAAAGAAACACAATCTGGAGTGGATGCCATCAAAAAATCCAGCCAAAGCAGCAGAAGCAGCAGTCGTTTGGTTTGTTTAAATAAAGGTTACTGAGTGGGATTGAATTATTTCCCATCCTCCAGCTGCCACAACAAATATTAACCAGCCTGCTTCTCCTTCCTCTCTCTTGCTGTGGGGATATTATAACTCCCAGTCAGCTGCTGTCACACGCATACGCACACTTGCGAGGCAGCGATTTGCATTGATTCTCTTCCGCTAAGCAACAGCGAATTAAGTTAAAGCTCAATTAAAACACATTTATTTAACATGAAGCGATAAAAAACGTGTCCTCACAAGAACAGATGGTTGTCAAGAGTCAGTGCCTCATGAGTGTAGATACAACTGAACACACACATTCACAGAGGGGGTCGGGGAGGGCAAAGGAATGGCATGTTGTTGGCCCCTGGTGGCTTTTTGGTGCCACTACAGCTCCTTTCTGTGGAGCAGGAAGAGGAGGAGGAGATGATGGTGAACACAGTTGACAGTCTCTCCATGGAGTCAGAAAGCAGCTCAGTACAGTATCCTCCTAATGAGAGGAGAGGCATTCAGGGGCATAAAGAAGATGTTTTTGCCCCTGATTTAGCTGCTGTTCCCCTTCCACAGTGCAGCCCTTTGCCTTGCTGCTGTGTTTTTCTCCCCCCTGGCTAGCTTTGTTTGACGCCTTCACAAACACCCACTCTATCTAGCACATCTCCCTCCCTCCCTCTCTCTCTCTCGCTCTCTGTATTGCACGTCTTTGAGTTTTCCCTCTCACACTTTCCTGTCTTGCTCTCTTCTCGTCTTCCACTCGCTTCACAACAGCGGTCCCTCTGCTGATTTACATTTTCTCAGGTTTTTGTCTCCCTTCCTCTCCGTCTTCATCTTTTACTCTCATCACCCAGACTTATTTTCTTTTCCAAAGCCATTTATTTGCATCCCTCTCCTCTTCCTCCCCGTGTAAATCTCTCTCTCTCTCTTCTTTTTGCACATCTCTCTCCTATTTGCATGGATCATCTCTTCTTCCAAGCCTCCGCTGCCACGTTTCCTCTCCTCTCTGCTGTGCTGCGGGTCAGTTCGCAGTCTGTCAGATTTTAATGACTTGTCCACTTGAGTTCAAAGTGTCACTTTGATTAAGCTGTGTCACTTCCACTTATTCCTCCCATCCCTTCGCCCTCTGGTCCTCCTCACGCTGCTTTACAGAAAAGGGATTTCCCCATGTCTTTTAATGACTTTGCCCTCTGTTGCTTTTAGATTATCTTTTCATTTTCCTTTGCACTTGAATGACTTCACTTAAGCTCCTGTGATATCTTAGAAGTGTCTGCTCGACACTGCGGCTAGTTTGACTCAGCTGAACCGAGTATATACTTGAGAGTACACCATGTTTATTTTAATGCAAGAAAAAGATCTGCTGCTGCCACCTTTATGTGTTTGCAATGCTTTCATGTGCTGGATACTGTCTGTCACAAAGCCTGATAGTGACTGCAAACCTTAAAGCTTATGCATCGTTGCATATTGTATGGACTGCTTTGCCCTTTGATAGACTTAACCACTTGTATTTCTTATTAGGAAGCTCTCGGCCTGCTCCAATCTCACTTACTGACCTACATCTGTCAAAAAAGTATAAGAAGTCATTGACTTTGATCCCAAGGCTTTTTTTCTTTTGTCTGTCCCTAAAGTATGGATTAGATTTGGAAAAAGGACGTTCCAATTTGCTTCTCCGTCGGCAGTTAGATCAGTTGCAAAATCAACTAACTGTAAAGGAGCTGGAAAAATTTAAGGTCACTTTAAGTGACCTGGAGGCATTTAGGCTGGATTCTCATTTATTTTGAATGACAATATGTACCGCCAAATAGAATTGTGAGTCCTTTCCTTCACGTTGGTCGCCCTGAAAAGTTGAGAAAAGTTCAACTTTGCAATTACCGACACCACTGCTACCAGTCACATCCATCCATTCATCTCATTTTCTTAACCGCTTATCCACTTCAGAGTTGTTCTGGCATGCAGCCTATCCCAGCTGTCACAGGGCGTGAGGCAGGGTACACTGTGGACAAGTCACCAGACTATCACAGGGCTAACACACACAGACTAGTCAAATCAGGTCAAGTAAATATACAGAGAGAGCGAGGTGGCTGCTTTTGCAGTTTGGCATCAACACGTTGGAGAAATCGATCATTGTGGTGAATAATCAGCCCGCTCTCTACGAACAAATTTCACCACAGGCAGACCGATGAAAAATCGCTTAGCTTGCCTTGTTAGCGATTGGTTGTTGTTGCTATGGTGATTGCACCACCAAACGTAAGGAATAGCCATAAATCAGGCTGCAAATGTTCCACCTGAATTTCTGGGATACTTCACTTATTTGTCTTCTTCTTCTTAAGTTTATTTTGCATCTCTCTTTTTTTGCTCTTTTTATTTTAATATCATGAACATTAGCTTCGAAGCATCTTAAACTACAGAACCAAACAGTCTCCACAAAGCTAAGGTTGTGAGTTTTGTGCTCTGGTTGTGGCTAAACTTACTACACTGGCAGCCAGATGATTAAGATCCTGCCAGAGACAGATTATTTTCTACTCCTCCCACCTTCTGAGTACCTATCTGTCCATCCACTGCTGTGATCTCTCACGTCTTTATATACTTTAATCCGTTTAAATATAAGTTTCAAGCCTCACTGATACTCTCCCCAGCCTCTCACTTTTCTTCACAACTCCCAGTCTGTCTCTGTGTCGTTCCAGCCCTGTTAAATATGCTCTTTTAGTGCTGTTTTATGGGGCTTTATTCTTCTTCTTTATTCTTTTGGCAATGTAATCCTTTTGAACAATATAACCAAAGGAGCAGAGTACAAAGCTATCATTGTCTATATTTCCATGGAGTGCTTCCCTTTATTTCCTGTTCTTTTAAAAATCCCTTTTTTCTGGTAATGGTTTATTGATGGTTAGTCTGTCCATCTGACTTTCACGATGAGGTCAGAGTGCAAGGTCGCTCAATTTATTTAGAGGTGCATTTTAATGATTGTGGCTAAGTGCTTTGTAGGGTGATAAGGACATGTGTGCCAGGCAGTGGCACAAGCCTTTGTTGGGTCTTTGTTGGCTTGTGTGGCTTCTCTTTTTAAAATTATTTTCATGCTTTGTGAAGCAAAAGTCACGTCAGTCTGATCCTCTTTGAGCCGCAGTGAGCTGAATTGCACAAGAAACCAACCTCAGGCTGTATATCGATCAGATGTTACTTCAAATTCTCAAAGTATTCTTTTGAAATAAGCATGAAGCCATTGCTTTGTAGCTGACGGCAGGTCACCAGTGGTGTAGGTGACGCTATCATGTGTTTTTCAGTCATATCAACTTTATCTTTCGCTCCCAGACATTGACATTCAGTGATACATCCATGCTAGTCTCTTCCTGTGTGGACACCCCTTAATATTACCTGTATCCACGTTAAACTGTTTAGGATGCAGTGTTCAGTTCAGGATAAGCGATTCTTATCTTAAAGAAACCATTCTGATGTTTCCTCAGAAGCTGCCAGCTGGAGCACGTGACATCGTTGCTCTGAACTGGATGATACCACTGATGGTAGAGAGACGGGAGGTTGACGGTGGTAAATAAAGTAAAAGTCTTTAAACCAGGAAACTGTGGGTGGTGTTAGGGATTTTTGCATTTTGCACTGTTTTGGTTGGTTTTCTGCTTACTTTTGCTGTCACTTGTGTTTGATTAACCTCTTAACATCCATTTGATCGCCAGCAGTGTTGGGGAGTAACGGAATACATGTACCGCCGTTACGTATTTAAATTACAAAATATGAGTAACTGTATTACGTTACAGTTGCCGTTTAAAAAGGTGGTATTTAGAATACAGTTACTTTGTTGAAATAAATGGATTACACGGCGGTACTTCCCTGTTTCATATTGTGGCGGGTCAGGACTGTTTGGGTTTTGTTTGACAGCTACGTTCTGTTGTTCCAGGCGGCAGCGGTTGCCATGGTTACAGAGCGCCGCTCTCTCTCTGCGTGTTTCCTGGGTGAGAGAGCGCCTGTTGTTGTTATGCTAAGCTAATAGGCAGAATGCTACAGGTATAGCTCTAAAGAATGTAGCATCATGGGCAGCGTAGTCCGTGCTGCAGGGAGAATGGACTGCCATACACGTTATGTGTCTGTGAGCGAGGGAGGGAGAAAAAGGAAAAGTACGAGCTGTCATCGAGCAAAAACGGGAGCTGGAAGCATGTAAATATAATAATAACCACTGCAGCCAAGAAGAGAGCCTGACGAGCCCAGTTGTAAGTAAGCTATTAAGACTCGACTGTACGCTGTGTTCGTGTTTTCCTCCAAAAACAATAAGTTCCGTTGGAGCAGCCTTTCAACGCCTCTCTCTGTCTCTCGCTAGCAAAGTTGACCCAGACAACAGAGTTAAGCTAGTTTTCGGGTACGAGCCCGACACGAACCGTATTAGCCAGAGGTCCCTTTACTACGGTTCGGAGCCGCGGACCTTCAGTAACAGTAATAAATCACAGCAATAGTACATTCATGTAGTTGTAAACAGCATGATAATATATTAAGTAATCCAAAGTATTCAGAATACGTTACTCTCATTGAGTAACGTAACGGAATACGTTACAGAATACATTTTGGGGCATGTATTCTGTATTCTGTAATGGAATACATTTTAAAAGTAACCTTCCCAACACTGATCACCAGTGACTTGGTTAGGGTTAAGTTCAGGCTCCCAGTGCTCCATCTATATGGATTTGTTTTTACCTCTTTTACCTCTCAGATGGAAATCATATAAAAGACGTTTAAATGCATGGAAGATAATGTTGTCTAGTTTCTGAAATTAGTCTTTAAAAACACGTAGCTGGAGTACAGCCTAACCCTACCCCTCAGTGGTTTGTCAGGGATACAGTGGCTGGCAGGAGGTTAACCTCGATTGTGTTTTGTGTTCTGGGAAGTTTCCTGGGTTTTGTTCGGAGACTTTTTGTAGTCCTATTGACCAGACGTATTTGAGCAGGCTTTGGTTGTATGCATTTAAAAGGTCTATGTGGCGAACAAAAGAGGGCTGGTAATTACTGAATTGCATTTAATAACCAATGCACGATGACGATTCAGTGTTTTTCTAAAGATTCATCTGCATTCACAAACAATGTCTGGCAGATAGAAATAGAAGATGTGGCCTGGACATCTGCTAGCGACAGTGGAAATCCAGAAAATCTGTCAGATTCCCCCAAAGGAAAAACCAGTAGTTTTCCAGATTCTTGTTTGCTTACATTAAGGAACTGAAAGCAGCGTTTTAGGTTATGAACCTTCACAGCTGCACTAGTAAAAACGATGCTTAGGGGTCCTGAGCTCTATTGCCATTGCTGAGTCATCATGGGAAGAACAAACTTATCTGTGCATCTGCAAAATAGCACATGCACAGATAAGTTTTTAGGTGTCTAATATATAGAGTCCTTTGTGATACAGATTCCACCAAAGGACTGCAATTAAACTACATAAATATGTGGATGAGAACTTCAGGGTTTTGTAGTTTGAGCCATTTTTGAAAGAAAACACTGAAAATGTTTGAATGAATATGAGTTATCGTTGCAAACACTTTAAAAAGAAGGATGAATGAGTTTCATTGCATACTTTAGTCAGAGCAGACGAAACAACAGAACTAATGTTAGCAGCTTAATGGAAGATATCTCCCCCTCTTCTCTCTTCAGACAAAGACAAGCCTCTGGACTCCGATGAAGACTCTCTGGGTGTCAGTGCCGGTGGAGCAAATGGGGTGGGAGGAACCCCGGGCTCCGGCGCACTGCGACCCAACTCACAGTCAGCCTTCCTGGGCCCGCTGCTGTGGGAGAGGACCCTGCCGTGTGATGGAGGCCTGTTCCAGCTGCAGTACATGGACCTGGAGGAATTCCTGACTGAGAATGGGATGGGGATGCACAGCAACGGGCCCAGCTCTGCTACTGCCCAGATCCCCTCGCAGGTAAAATAAAACCACACGTTTATGAATCATACCTCAATTTTACCAAACCAAAAGACGTTATAGTGGAAGAAGACAATTTAATGTTTATTCAGCACAGATGTTAATGAAACAGTTGCAGGAACATCATCATTTCCTCAAGAGAAAACCTCAGATGAGTGCGCTAATGCTAAACTGTGCTAGTTTACCCGTTATCTGGCCAGTCATCATTTAGTCTTCATCGTCACAAAAGGAGCTAGCTGATTCTTCAATGCTTGCAGTGGAGGAGTGTTTCCAGGATTTTTAATAAGGTGGAAATGCTCTTGTTACAATGTGGCTTCAGTTTCAAGATAAACATTCTTAGCTCGCTGTAACCCTTCAGTGTTAATTTGTTGTCAGCAGCCAAGGTGGCAAATGGAGCAGTTCAGTCTCTCACTACTCTTATCATGATATATATATTTAAACTGAAAAACCACTGTGGCGTTCTGCAACTCATTCTGGTGGGAACTGCAGAGACTTGTGTTGACAAACTGAAACGACCTTCGCTACGATCACAGGAAGTCAATTAACTGCAATTCAGTTTGTTTTTTTGGAGATTTCAACGGTTATGTTTTTTTTAAAACTACGTACGCTTTCCCGTTAATTTATATTTTAGCTACTCGCAGTGTTCGGTTGCAGTGCAGGCTCTGCATGCATTGCCATCCAGCTCTTCTTATTTGCATTTGCAGTCGTCTGAGCAGCAACCATATTATAGCCATGGATTCACTAGCAGCTGCAGCTGCTCACAGCCAGCGGCTGCATCCAAAGGAGGAATGAGCGAAATAAAATACATCATGTAAAGAGCGACATCATCTCTGCTTTCTGTGGCATCTGTAGAGCGTTTTTCTTAAACCTTGTAATATATTATAACTCTACTGGAATAACATAGAAACAGTCCAACAGACTAGCAAGGAATGTAAAAATATTGAAATGCAATGTAAAAGTAGGAAAAGATCCTGCTGTGAGCCTTTGGACGCACTTTGTAATTCAGATAATTAATGAATATTTCAAATATGAAGCATGATTTTAAAGTTTAAATCACACTGGCATGATTTAAGCGCACCTTCAACCTTTCTCTGCACAGCTTGCTAGCTGCTTAGTTTGCTGGCTAATGTCTATCAGTCCCATTGTTTTTTCTGAATTGTGAATAAGTCACGATCATAGGGCCATGCACTACGCCGTGAGATTAATCTTTGGACTTTAAGCTAACCTTATACTGCCATCGCTCTGTTATAAGCTAACTATTTTAATTTGAAGAAATCCTTAAAGCACCAATGAGATTTCAAAAGAACCATTCCTGGACACTGCTGGAGCAGCACTGCGTGATTTATCATTGAAAATAGTTCTCATTCATCTTATCCTGTGTATTTGTGCAGCACCTCTGTTCATCTTCTATTTGACACAAGCTGTTTTAGCTCCTCCCGCTTTAAGCCAAATTTCTTCTGATTACAATTTCTGCTTTTGTTTGTGTTCTCCTCCCAGAGCTCCCAGTCCGCGGTGCCTAACCAGAGTTCTCAGTGTCCTCCCACCTCTCCTCCGCCCTGCTCTTCCTCTTCCTCCTCCATGTCCTCCTCGTCCTCTTCTTCTTCACTGCTTGGACTGGAGACCGTCCAACCACAACCACAGCCGCCACCACCTCAACAGCAGCAAAGCATGATGGGAGGACCTGAGTGTCTACATGGTGAGTGATTGGGAATTTTAAAACAGTCCTTACATTTAGTTAATTCTTGTATGTTATTTATTTTTTTATAGTGTGATGGTAAACTGAATATTTTGTGGTTTTGTTTGTTCTGGTCAGGCATAAAATAGACATTTGAAAGTTCTCAGTTGGTCCTTGGAAAGTAGTTTCTGTGACATTATTTAGCAAAATGAGCTACAAAGTTATTCACAGGCTCATCTATAACACATTTTTATTGAATGTGATGTTGCTGCTGAGCAGTTTTATACATTTTTGACCCATTAAAATGGGCATTATGGGAAATTAATATAATGCTTCCTGCTAGTTCATCCATGACTCCCGTCTGAAGTCTTTTTTAAGGTGGAGAAGTAAGTTAGTAGCTAAATCTGGCAAGTTTGGTTAGCAAGCATCTATAAACTGTACTGGTGCAAACTGGGCTACCTACATTACACTTACAGGAGCTGTTCAGCCATGGGAGCCTATACCATGAAGCTCCTGGCAAACATTTATCATGATGTTAATGTCAGCTGTGCGCTTATTGAGTCCGCTAAGACTTTTATGCACCTCACATCTCAGCACCCTGTAGCTCTGTAACATTGAGGTCTGCCACTTCGTGGCTGAGTTGTTGTGCTTCTAAATGCTTCCACTTTACAATAATAGCACTACGAGTTGATCATTTATAATCTAGAAGGAAAGAAATGTTCACAAGCTGACTTGTTGTAACAGTGGAGTCTTACAGTGCCAGTTCAAATCCAGTGAGCTCGGCCGTTTTTTTCACAAATGTTTATAAAGGCAGATTGCATGGCTAGGCTCGATGTTATATACAGGTGTCAATGAGAGTAAAATCACTGAAATTTAAAGCTACTAATTAGTTATAATTAAGTTACTAATTATGTTACTAATTAAGTAACATACTAATATCTAATGAGCCACAGCTAGAGAGCAGACTTCTTGAATCAGCTGTTGTGAAAAATTAACCAGATATCAAGTCATGTAATTTTAAAGATAATTGCATTAAAATGCTTCAAAAGGCATGACAAACTGTTCAGAGCTGCAGTTAAGGGTCAACCCTGTTAACTTAAAGGTTGAGTTATAAAACATTTCAACCCTTGTACAGTTGTTATGAAGGCCAAACACCATCCACAGACACTAAAAGCATTTTCCGCCTGGCTGCAAACATTTTTACTTCTGTTGTAAAGCAGGACTTTTTATCGTGGGTGGGCTCGCTTTGGAGCCTGCCTCAAGTGGCCACTAGAGGTATTGCAATTTTTGGCAAGCTGCGTGTTAATCCATTTAGCTCTTTTATTTTATTTTATTTTTAGTCTATTTAGCTTGTCAGATGTTGTTTACCATGTATGATGGTTAGCTGAATTTTGCCCTCCTGGTCAGAAAAAAGGAGACTTTGTATCATTACCTCTAGGTGGATGATTTTCATGACTAAGAAAGTCATATTTAATTAATTAATTTATTTTTTACCAATTTTCACAAATTAATATGTTGTCCAGAGGTTATTTACTTAACCTACCAGTCAAAATACTACTAACCAGAATGAGATTTTTAAGATTGTTAATCATTAAAAACATTCATAACAAAGTAAAAAATGAGCACGCTTTTCTTTTTCTGCAGTGAGTTGAAAACATCTTCATGTGAGAAGGCAGCATTTGTGCTGCAACTAATGCCTTCAGACATATATGAAGCTGTATGTGCAAGAGGCCTCGATGTGATCTGGCACTAATGAGCACCGAGGCCCACAGTGCATTATATTAACTCGCACAACTCAAGCGTTCGGTGCCTCTAACAATAACCAGATCGGGATTCTCTCTAATTATATCTCAGCGCGATGAATGGCTGACACCCTGTTCTCTGGCCCTCCTCGGTTCTCTCCACCAGGCTGTTTTCATCCGTTATATATTCATAATTTATTGTTTCCTCTCTCTGCTGCATTTGATGTGAACCAGAACTGCCAGAACATCAGAACAACCTTTCTGTCCATCTGTCTTTTTCTTTTTCTTTTTTTTCTCTTTCCTTTTTGAGATTTCACAAGCCTGACAACTTCCAGTTTTGACTAATTGAAACCACAAAGCCGTTCTTTCTAACGCTGACCGTCATGTTTTTTGTCCCACGAGCCATCCGGTGATTCATCACAGCTAATTTCGTGGTGATTTATTGACAACAGACCGCCGCATTCTTTGTAAATGCTCAGCCATTATACGATAATGATTGTATGAGCATGTTAAGTTAGATGTGTGGAGACGGAACAAGAGAGCCTAATGTTGTTTGTGTTATCTATGCTACAATTATTTTAGCATTTCTTTACTCATTTGCGAAGCTTCGTCTTGTCGTCAAAATGTCACCGGTTTGACAAAGAGCGACGCTGGGTGTAATCTGTGAGATCATAAATGAAGGCAAAAAGTGTTTGTCTTCGTCTTTGCATACAGCACCCTGTGGATTGGACGGTTTGCCACATCTGCACCTAAAAATATGCATAAATGCTCTTCTGCAAAGGCCAAGCACAGTCATATAACAATCTCTCATGTGTCTGCTGTATGAAGAAGACTTTAACTCAATGCGTTTATATCATATGCCAGCATAGTCTCTTTTTTTGCTCTTGCTCCATAATCTAAAAGCTTTGTAGATGGGTATGAATATGACATATCACCAAACAGTTGTTTATTTGTACATCCAGATGATACAGAGCAGCATTAGCTTTCATTTGAAGATGCATTTCTGTGCACCGGATGAATGTAAGTCCACTACTCACTCTTCTTTTAGCTCCTCTGTGGTCTACAGCTCCTGGGGGGAAATATCTGCCTCTTTATCTGCTTAACTCCACTGTTTTCAAAAGCCAGTTGTTCACAGCTTGCAGCTAGTTTTTTGTTTTTGTCTCTGCCTACAGTGGATGAAAACAGCTCTAATATTAGCTGTAACCACAGTAACGATGTTGTAATAAACCAAAACAATGAGCTCAAAGATGCTAAAATGTTTTGTAGCTGAAACGCATGGTTATTATTTGCAGGTTCATCTCCTTCACATTACACATAATCCTCTGAACCAGTGTTTATGTTTAAAATCAAGCAGAACCTTTCAAAGCTAAAGATTCAGATGTGCAAATAACTGCAGTTCCTCTTTTGTCCACTTGAGGCTGACTGTAAAATCGACTCAGTCCCCATAGACTCCCATTTTAAAATGTCAGCAGAAACAAACCTGTTTACAGCCTGCTTTAAAATGTAGCTGTGTATGTAAGATTTCCTTACGGAGCCCCGCAGGGGACATGGGAGAAAAAAAAATTAAGACGGACTTTTGCGAGACCTCGCAAAAGTTTTGCGAGACCTCGCAAAACAAACTCGGGATCTCGCAAAACTTTTGCGAGATCTCGCAAAACAAACTCGGGATCTCGCAAAACTTTTGCGAGATCTCGCAAACGTTTTAGCCGCATTCTTCGTACGCTGGCTCGAAGCCGACCGGGAGGTCGAGGCACGATGTGCCGGGAAAGTGGTGTTCCTCCTGGCTGTAGTAGGTCTCGACCTCCCGATAGCTCGAAGCTAACGGGAGGTCTCGACCTCCCGTTGGCTTCAAGCTAATGCGGAAGAATGCGGCTAAAACTTTTGCGAGGTCTCGCAAAAGTTTTGCGAGATCGCGAGTTTGTTTTGCGAGATCTCACAAAAGTTTTGCGAGATCCTGAGTTTGTTTTGCGAGATCTCGCAAAAGTTTTGTGAGATCCCGAGTTAGTTTTGCGAGATCTCGCAAAAGTCCGTCTTAATTTTTTTTTTCTCCCATGTCCCCTGCGGGGCTCCGTAGTTTACAGCCTGCTTTAAAATGTAGCTGTGTATGTAAGATTTCCTCCTTCATTCTTGTACAGGTATTTTTTTTTCTCAGTCACAAATTTGAACTTTGTTAAGGGTTTAAATAAGACGTTCTTGGATCATTGACATGGTTCACTCGACCACATTTGTGGTATTTGTGCCTTTTGGTGAATTTCAAATGCAATTGTCAGACAGATTATACAGCTTTTGGGGTGCTTAAGGGTATTTTCACACCAAATCAGTTGATGAGTTTGTAATTTTGTAGCTTTCTCACGGTTTCTTTTCATCCAGAGAAAACTACAAGTGAATTTCAAGTGAAAGAAAATGCGTCACTATGTGAGAATGTTGAGTCCACTTACTTGCTAGTTGTGTCTGGTGTGGGAGCGGCACACACAAACACAGGACAAAGATGCTGTGTTCTTGACTGGTGGATAACACAGAGACTTTATTTATCTGGACAATTTCATTCATTTTACAGGAAGTTGCTACATTTTACCCACACAGATGCAACACTGCTTTTAATAGTTACAGCAGCAGAACATTAACCTTGTGGAGCTCATGAAAAGCTAAGCCACCATGATGGAATTTCAAAATCGTGACCTCTAGCTTCATAATCCTTGTCTTACCCTCCTGAACGATCTGCCCGGCACGCTGTTAGCATTAGCTGTTATCTTTTCACTCCACTCTCTTGTCCAAATACACTCAAAAACCAAGGTGGCTAAATGGATGGGGCTTTACAAACTTATAGCTAAGCACAGTGGCTATTTTTTAAATAGCCCAGCCTTAAAAAACCTAGCTAACTACTGATGCACATGCACAACTACATAGGATGTCTGTGAAGGTTCTCAGTCATCCAGGTCGTCGTAGTCAAAGGAGCTTGCAAAGAAAAGCGTCTGGACTTCTTTAAGTTACTTGAAACTTGTTCAAGTAACTTAAAGAAGTCCAGACGCTTTTCTTTGCAAGCTCCTTTAACTACATAGGATAAAAAAAATGAAATGACCTTAACACTTAATGAGATTTGAAGCTGTCCAAACATGCCTGTTTATCCTCTTCATGTTCTTCTGTGAATACACTCGCTGATTGCTTTTGTATTCGATACAAAGCGCAGAGAGTTAACTGGAGTGGAGGAAAAGGATGGAAAACACAGTATATATATCTGGGAGGAAATGAAATCGTTCTCCCACACGCTTTATGACAGCATCTCATATATTTTCTATCAGCTTGTTGCAGCTGCTCATTGAAGCTTTGCATCACTTTTATTACCATGCGCTCAGAATTCAGCCTGACACATAATGTCAGCTCCCAGAGAATTTAAAAGTAATATTCTGCAGGTCTGAACAGCGAATCTGAAAACAGTGGACCCACCTGTGGGCGTTGCGAGGTTTGAATTTGCTCATATCGGGTGCTGCTCCTCACGTTCCCTTTTGTTTAGAAAATGCCGCCATGATCAGATCATTTTGAGGGAAGGTTGCGTAGCTTCCCCCCCGTGTTTTGTTTATACTAGAATCGAATGCTCCGAGTATGCAGAAAGAGGGTTTGGATACAGGAAAGAGGGGAAAACAGAGAGATGAGGTGCCCAGCAGGATCAGATTCTGAGAAATCTGCCTGGGACATTGTGTTTGTTCTTTGATTCTGAGTCATAAACAATAAGACAGGAGATGTTTCTCTGTGCAAACAAGCTGCAGATACTGTGAGAGAGAATAATTGGAAAATGAGATACAGAGAAAGAGATTCACAAGGTTCAGCCAGGATAGAGCTGCAGCTACAGACGAGAGAAAACCACTGCTGCAAATCTTCATATCTGCCCTGAGTGCTTCTGTGCGAGTCTATGAATACACACCATTAGTGTGTGTGTGTGCACAAGCATGCCTTTAGTCTTTCCACCTTTTGGTATGTGTATGTACAGTATGCTGAGCTTCACACATGCATATGAGAATGCCGTCTGTTTTGGCATTTGCATGCAACTATGTGGGCTTTAATGTGAGCATGCTTTCATCTATCTGTGTGTGTGTGTGTGTGCACGCGTGCTTTTTATTCTGAATTATAAACACGTGACTGGGTCGAGGATGATGCATTCATCCAGAAATCCCTGAGGTTGTTGTGGAGCTGAAGTATTACTACAGAGCTGCAAAGAGAGGGGGAGAGAGAATCAGCAAGAGAAATAGATGGAAAATAGAGTGGAAATAATAATCTCATCCACATGCACATGTTTTACTTTGATTTTAATTCATTCTGGGCAAAAAGGAGAACAGTTCAGTGGGAGGGGAAAACACAAAAATATGGATACAGCTGGGGTTTTATAAGCAGCTCTGCTGACATTTTTCACCTGTTTCCTCTTTAAAATGCTGTAAATCCGAAATATTCATACCGGGGTTCTTTGCGGCACACGTAAAACTGCACCTGTGATAGGAAACTGTGGGACGTGGACACAATTAAGCTCCAGAACGCAATGTTGTTTATTTCATCTCCTCCCTAAAATCAGCCTCAAACCTAGCCCGAAAACTGTCCGCCGAGACTCAGCTGAGCCTCGGAGCAAAACCAAACAGCATTTTGATGTCTATCGCCATCTTCCTCCCCCCAAAAAAAGAACGAAAGAAAAGAACAACTTCTGCTGAATAAAACTGTGATTGTTAGGTTTAACTAACTTCCACCTGATTTTGTGCAGTTGCAAGAAATCACCACAGTTTGCTGTGCACGTGGTCCTCTGGGGACGCTTCACAGTTCAGCTGCTGAAGGAGGAAAGCCTTTGATCGTGTCCTTTAACGCTTTATTATGTTTGTGGTGGAAACAGTATTTTTGTCCAATTGTTTTGTTTCAGTGTTTAAAATGAGAGCAAAAGAAAATAGAGTTCTCCTCATTATGTAGAAATCATAGTGTTACATAGAAAATGAAATATGATGGGTTCTCAGGAAGGTGGGGGCGCTGGTTGTATTTATTTATTGTCTTCTGTCTCCTGTGATAAATGACTTCAATCACTCACTCGTGCTGTTTGGATGAATGCAACAACCCACAGTTTTCCTGTTTGGCATGTTTGGCTGAGAAAATCACCCAATCAGCTGGTGCATTCCTGCAGCCGTCTGCTGTTCAAAACCTTAATAACTACCTGCATGCTTACGGGACGTCTGCAAATGTCCTCTGCACGGGTACCTCACTAGTTTAGGTTTATGAAACGAATCAGACTCAAAGAAACTGAGATATGGATGGAGATGAAGATTTTATGTGGCGGCTCAGAGAATAGGTCTACATTAACCTTGATTTAATTGCCTGCAGTGCGATTTCCACTCATGGATGATGCTTCACAAAAGCAGGAAATTCTCATTTCAGTGCAATTATAAGAAAAAAACAATAAGAAGTGAAAGACAGACCACCAGGGCGCTTATCGTGCTGCAGCGCTGCACCGCCTTTTTTTCTCTGTAAAGAGCTGTTCTTTGCCTCCTAGCTTCAAGTAAATAATCATGACTCACCTTTGCTTGTATTTTAAATCAGGCTGCAGCTTTACTTCAACACTTCCAGGTCAGTTCACTCTGAAGATGCATGAACGCGAAAGCGTCTAGCGCACATGTTTTCTCAGCTAAGGTGTTTTTAATGAACTTTTTTGCTTTTGAGAATTTTGAAAATAAACATCTGACTCGCTGATGTCAACTTGTCACAACAGACAGTTTAACACACGTGGAGGAAGGATAACACGAGACGCTTGGAAAAGAAATGTGAAGATCAAAAAATCAGAATAACCACCCACATCTAATCAGATGTTCTTTTGCCTGAGGCTGATCTGTCAACCAGACTTCATGGGAATCTGTTCAGTTTTTAAATCCTGCTGACAGACAGACAGACGCACGAGGAGAGCAACGTTGAAAGCAGAAGTGGTGAAGCTTGAGTGGGAAGTGCAGATAAAAGCAAACATGGGAATATGGCTTTAATGCATCTAAAGTTTCTTAAACAGGCAAATAAGCTAGCGCCTAAACTGGCAACTTTGATTTGATTTGATTTATTTGTGGACTAGACTTGAAGTTTGAGGCGTCTACATTTAAATATGCTTCATCCTTATGTGGAAACGCAGTAGAACTCTATTTATTAGATGGGTAGTTGCCTTTAAATTTTCTCTTACTGTGCTTAATAATGTAAAATTAACCCAAACGAGGCACTGCTCAATCACTGTCTGGCTTGGGAGGTAAAAGCCACAACGTGCATGGCCTCACAAGTCGGTGCAGGACCTATTTCAGGGTGTTTTTAATACTGAAATAAGGAGAGTGGTGGATGAGAGAGAAGCTCTCTTCTAAAAGATAAGCAGGTATAGTTAATGGATGGATGATGAATCCTAGCTGAAGGCTTTTCTTTAGCTTTTAACCTCATCGCAGAGTCTTCATCAGCAGATGGAGTTTGGATCTGTTCACGTTAAAGCTCGGCGACTTTAAGCCAACACATGCACTTCTGAAAATTCCTCAAAGCACTGCAGCTGAAGGCGTCGACAGTTGAACAAACACCGTCCTCTGATGAGGACCATGTGATGTTGTTGAGTGTAGAGCCGATGCTGGATATTTGTGGCGCTGTTGACAGTCGGAGTGTTGTTTTTCCTTTTCCACTGTAGGTGGGAGGGAATGACTTTGAAAAATATGGAGTGGAAGTAAGTTGAGGGAATATGATTTTTCTTTGGAAATTAAATGGAAGATTCAGCTGATGTTATCATGCCAAACTGGGGCTCTTTTGTGCTGTTGATGGTGTTTTTGTACCTTTGGTCCAGGAAATTGAGAATCACTGCTCTGAAGCCAGTTTTGGCCTCTGCTCTGACTCTCTCAAAGGATCAGACCCTCTGGGGCCCATGGGTGGGTGGTCTTAGGTACTTGCCAACAACCTGAGTATTCAGTCCTGTTTTTCTTATCAATAGACATCAGTACAATTACATTTAGTACAGCCCCTCACCATTTCACATGCTCAGTGTTGCTCTGTCAAGTGCAAGGTGGCCTGACACCTTCTCCAGCACAATAAGGTGGTGAGACATGGAGGAGCACTGGACTGCAGCTGCAGTCGGCTATGAAGAGCGAGCTGGGTGTGAAGGTGAGACTATCCCACCTGATCTGGTTCCTTACATTTGGCTGTTGGTAGTGACTGAGGGAATAAGGAAATCCTCTGAAAGGTGAATGGACGCGCATACAGATCTGTACCAATTGAAAACTATTTGATTTTCCCAAATAATTTTGTTGAATCAGTTGAGATTCTACTGCAGACTGTCGACTATGTTGAATCCACTGGCAGTCAGGAATCGAGGATAAGCTTGTTGTCCATGTTTGTGTGCAGAGTGATGTTTGATTCTTGAAGTTTCTTCTTCTTCTTCTTCCTGTAGTCGTTCCTTTTAGGGTTTCCATCGTGTATCATCTTCCTCAATCTCACTCTATCCCAGACATCCTCTTTCACCACATTCATGATGCTCCTCTGAGGAGTTCCCGGTTCCCTCCATCCTGGCAGCTCCATATCCACTGTCCTTAATGTATTCCAGTATATGTGCTATCCCTCCTCTGCACACGTTCAGACCATCTCAGCCTCGCCTCTCCAACTGTGTGTCCAAACTACTCAACCTGAGCTGTCCCTCTGATGAATGCTTCTGTTACATAATTCCAGCTATTGATCGTGCTATGGAAGGAAACAGCAATCCCATTGGCTGTCAGAGCAGAGTATTTGGCAGATGTGAAATGGACCAGAAACACTGGCTATATTTGCAAAAGTAGCAAGAGGTGAAATGCATTTGGTGTAAAAGACCTTCAGAATAAGGAGAAGACCCCGGGAAAGGCAAAGGACACACTGGAGTGATTATGTCTATTAACAAGGCTGGAAAAACGTGTGTCCTCTGGGAAAGCTGGAGGTGTCAGTCAGGCATAAGCAGTAGAAGATGGATCAGGGGTGGGGAATTAACTTTCCCGAGGGGCCACATGAGAAACTGGGATTGTTGTGGAGGATGGCATCAGTAAGCTGCGCTCTCTCCTTATAAGCTTGGAGAAATTGACTGGATGGATATTATTTTTTTGTCAAGCACGCTGATGAGATTCAACCTGAGTGGAGCATTTTACATGAGAGAAATCAGCTTATGTGATGAAGCCATTATTTCTAAATTACCGCTGTGCTGCAGGTTTTTGTAACTCATGTTAAAAGTTCTGAAAGGGAAGTAAGTGGTGCTTGAGATGGGGTGGTTTCAGTAGAGTAGTGCTTCCAAAATCAAAACTTTTATAGAGTCAAGATCTCAAGACAATATCATATAAAATCGCTCTTTTTAGCAACAACATCAGTTGAGCTTAAGCAGATTTATATGCAACCTTTTTATTTATTTACAATGATTGGTCAACAGCTTGAATAAGAACAATTATTTTACAGCATTTTGCATTTTGAAATAAATGTAAGTGCATTTCATCTGTAGTTCTTATAGCCAATCTGAATATGTTGCTAACAGTCTGCAGTCCAGCCACTGCAGCACATATTTCTGCATTCACTTTCCCTCAGAGAGACAAGCTAAGCACTGATTAGGTCATCCCTGGCCTTCAGAACAATATATATAAATAAGAGTTGTAATCTGCTTTTAACCAGAGAGCTGTCTCACTTCAAGCTGAAACCAAATACCAGCGTCTAGACTGGTAGAATCCAAGATAAACCCCTCAGAAATCATCACCAGTCGAATGAAATGTCTAATTCTAGATGATAAATTGTGAATTTGAATAGAATATGAGCCGAGTAAAGAGTGAAAGAAATGGGCTCCTGTGCCTTTAAAAAAGAAGGAACGAGAGAGAGAATGCAGGATAACACCAGGCTGAGGCATCAGGCGGTTTAACATTCAGGATTGTGATTAATCCTGGCGACAGAAGGGTTAAAAGCAGACACTGACTCTGCACAGAGAGAGAGAGTGAGGAGAGCTGGAGGGGGAGAGCGAGCACTCAGTCGGGAGAGTTGCTTTGCATGTTTTGAAATCTCTCTCTCTCGCTCTCTCTCCCTCTCTCCGTCTCTCACACGCTCGGGCCATGTGCGGCCGCCACGTCACGTGCCGCTGCAGAAAGCATCAGAGCGAGAGAGGCAGGAGAGCTGTAGAGGGAGAAAGAGAGAGAAGGGAAGGGAAGGGAGGGGTTGGAGGAGGAAAGAGAGAGGTATGAGGAGAGCGGCGGGAGAGGAAACAGTGAAGATTGCAGAACGAATAAACACTGAGGACAAAGCAAAGCAGAGATGAGGAGCTTTGGAAAGAGAGAGTTTAAGGGCAGCAGATTTATGAAGCAGTGCATGTATGATTTTTAAAAAAGGCTAACGATTCTGTCTTATTACAATGCCCAGATAATGTTTCCTCATCTAGACGATAAGGATTTAGCACTCCAAACAAACCCTTCCATCAAAACGAGTTTGGCTCTGATTCCAAATCCTCTGTTTGTGTGTTCACCAAAGTGCGAATGACCTTTAAAAACACACGACCCCTTTTTTTTTCGGTTGTCCTCTGCTGTGGGTAAAAGCCGCACACACCGGTGACAACCATCCGCCTCCTCTTTCCCCTCAATGAGATGAAGAGGCTAATCACATACTGCACATGCGAGCTTTTCTTAAACAGTGTTATTATTCTTTACTATCTGAGCTCAGGAGGGAGAAGGACCGAGGCACGAGAAAACGTTTTGTTAGTCACGCACCTTTGTTCGCAATCTGCTCTTTTCCATCTGAACATCTGGCTAGCACTGGTTATGTCTGATCTGATCACTTTCATACTGCTAAGTGCCATGTGTCCGGCTCCAGTGTGAACTGGAATGCTGCCGTTTGGTTCGAGTAGTTGTGGCCCAACAAATCGGAAACTTCCAGTGATCCCAGTCGCTGTTGTTGGTGTTCTCCGTGTTTATTTTTACTGAGCTTTGAGGTCCGAACACTTAATGATTTATTATGATGTTCTGATAAAGCTGGACATCGCATGAGAATCACATCAAGCATGTGAAAGAGGCTCAGATCTGACATGGATTGGTACAAATTTGCTTCGGACACGTTGAAACTTCTGCGTAGGCAGACGAGCTCTCTGGATAAATGCACGCTTGCTAGCGCTAAATGAACCATACTATTATATGAACTGCTCATAAATTAGAGCAAATTTGTGCAAGGGAGCAGTTAGAAGTGAGCTAATGTCCTATTTTAGTTAGTCAGACATTGTTATTCTGACATGCACTTTGTCAGGTGACAGCTGCTGTGTGATATAATTTAGTGAAATCAGAAATAGAATAAAAATCCTCGACACTTTTAATGTTTCATAGCAGCAATAAGATTTGTCAATCAGCCGATCACACCAGGGTTACATTGTTCTCAGTCGTGGGTGCTCGAGCGGCTGAATTTACCTTCAAACATTGACCACAAGGCTCCTTTTGAAAGTCTCTTCAGTTTGTTATGGTAGCTTTTCTGCCGAGCAACTACAATGCAGGGATGCCTACTGTGCATACTTCCTCCACGCCAATTAGAAGTCAGTATATTACGAACAATGAAAAGCCCTAGAGAGGACAGTCAGTATCTGCACAGCCACATGGGAAACCTTTTTATTCTCTGCTGTTCTCTATTCTCCTGTCGTCAAAAGAATATCGTGGGTCTCCTCATACAGAGCCGCATGTCCCAGCATTAATATGTTTTGATTTATTTTCTTTGTGGCACAGCTGTACAAAGCACATTTATGTTCACTTCAGTGGATTTGAGTCCTGTTGTAGTTTGCAGAATATTTACGGCGAGCCTTTTTGTGCATGTATCTTTAAAGGAAACTCTGGCACAGAAAACCTCTCTTCATCTCAAGCATGAAGCACGACGGCAGATGCTGTTTTCAATCAACAGCCGCTCTTCAGGGTTACGGGGAACCTGCAAAGTCCCGTGCCACATGGGGGTCTTTCTACATGTCTAGTCGTGTCCTGTGCTCAGTGTGGCATTATCAGATCTGACCATTGGCAGAGCACGAGCAGTGATTTGGAAAGAGAGCAGAAGAGGAGGTCACCGTTATATCCAAACTGCTGTGACATAACTCCCAGCCAGTGTGTTGACAATAGGAACAAGACTCCCGGGGTGTGTCACCTGGACTCAATTGTCTCTGGCATGTGTGTTTAGGTGTGAGTCGCGTTTCTTCGCCCTCATGAACGTGCACGTGGCCGGCTCTGTTTGTTTGCGCGTGCAGCGGCGAGTCCGAGCCTGTCTGGGTGTGTATGTGGGCGTCGGTGCGAGTTCAGAAGTTGACAGTGAAGTGAGACACGGAGATAAAAGCCAGATGCACAAGAATCAGTGAGTGGAGACAAAAATAAGATCTGAATCATGGGACACTCGCAAAAATCGCTCCAAGTTAAAACGCCCTGGTCTGTTTATTTCTTTTACCTGCAATTAATTTATTTTAATTTGTAGTTTTGCAATCTTTTTAAAAAATACAATGAAAACAAAAATTATAAGACTAAAAATTTAAAAAAAATTATAAAAAAAATTCCAAACTATAATTGAAAAAAGTGCATCAAAAATTTCATTAACATTATCATAAAAAACATGCGAGTGTCCAAAGCCTGACGAATTTTAATTTGATAACTACTCAATTCTGACTCTTTAGAAAGTGGAACCAACAAAAAGCGAGAAAAGTTATTTAACTATCAAAACCGATTATTGATTATTGCAGTAATTTACTGATTTAACCTCCAGGACCTGGCGTCCACATATGTGGACATCACGTTTTGGGTTATTTAGACCAAAATACTCAATTTTGCTCTACAAGGGCCTGATATCCACTTACGAGGACATTATACTGCTACTGTTCTATCAAAATTTTAAACAAATATCCTCATATGTGGCTCTTATTTTTCATAAAAACTAAAATAATGTAAAAAAAAAATCTGGTAATTCTTTGTTTTTACATTCATCGGGCCCCAATATACCCAAATATCAAAGAGAAATAAAAATGCATGCTGTGGAAGAGTTCAGGTCTTAGGAGGTTAAAATAAATTCATATGTAGCACAAAATTTATAATTTGGATAAATTAATTCAATTTTAAGCATTGACTTCCATAAACATGGAGGTAACTTCTGGGTCTGTAAACGGAAGCTAAGGGAAGTGCCTTAAGCCTCCGTTATCTCACTTCCTGTGTGACCACAGAAAACTCTGGATGGCTTTTGTTAGCCTCAGTTGCTAGTTTAGCTCTTATTTAATGCAATAAGATGATTATTTTATGAATGATGGTTTCATTTAGCATAAAATAGATGTTTTATGCTAAATAAAAATGTCTTGTAATCAACAAGCTGCTACCCTGTGATCACCTTAGTCCAAGTGAGGATGAAACTGCTCAGCCTGAGGCTTCAACACAGGTCTTTACTAATCAGTGGGTCGCTGTCACCGTCTTTTATATCCAGTCTGTGCTTTTACATAAATGTGAAGTTTTATTTCTCCTTGAACTCTGATTAATATTCAAACTTGTGTTTTAGTAGCCATCGTTTTTGCTATTGTAAATTTATCGACCAGGCAAACACGTCCTATTATTAAAGTAAGTTAGCTGCAGCTTGAGTGAGTGTGTCAAGCAGCCATATCTGTAAATTACGTGAACGATAAACCATGCAGTTAGTTGTATAGATTCCCTGATGTGTTTAACCCAAATGGGCAAAAGTTAAACTTGGCAGCAGACAGCAGCAGCGATGAGGAGTGTGAATAGTTGCGCAGCGTTTACATTGCAGGGAGGGGATCCCGCTTTATGTAACGCACTTCCTCGTCTGTATTGCGTCGCCAGCTAATGCTCTTGAGTTAAAAACAGCTGCTGGCAGAGCTCACAGTTCATGTCCGTGTCATCTGTGACAGAAGCAAACCAAACAGGAAATGAATCGCTGCTCTGCACCTTTATCTCATTACTGCTCCCGACTGGAGGAACACACTTGCTGTATCTCATCGTTTGTTTCCACTACTGCTTTTACATCTGCTACCACACCTTTTACTGGGTGGACTCGATTGTTATCATAACTTGCTGAGTGAAAAGAAAGGAGCAGAAGAACATGTCGTTCCTGTACAAACATTAAAGTTAAACCAAGCAGAAACAGGACGCATCACAAGACGAACGCTAACATTAAATGAGACCACCAACCATCTAACTGCACCGTCGATGTGGAGTTTAGTGGCTGAGTGTTGTTTGTGATAAATGTCTTTCACTGGTGTATCTGCTCTGAATTATTGAAGTTGTTTTTCATAACTGATGTGAAAAACAGCTGGTGTGCAATAACAGGAAAGGTTCATCTGATATAGTAACAAAAACGAACAAATAGAGGTTACAGTAAAACTAGTAAACCCTATCATAACTGTGCGTGCGAACGTGAGTCTTTCACTCAAAAAAACTCCTAAAAAACAACAACAACAAACCAAATAAGAGAGAAAGCATCAGCGTTTTATTACTGCCTGTGGAAATCGTGTACATCACTCCTCTGTGTTTGCTGCAGCTAAGTGGCCATCTCTGTATGTTTGCAGACTTTTCTACTGCTTGGTTTCTATATATAATTCTCTGCTGAGGCTGGTTCCCTCTTATCTGTGTACATACAGTGTATGTGTAGCAAATATAACCAGTCTGGCCTATGCCATCACAATATTTTACAAATATTTGTCCCCAAAGTCAGAACAGAATAAGAGAAAAAGGCTCATAAATATGCTGCTGGGGTAATCTACAGAAGAGACGGAAACGGTCAAAAGTGGCTGTTAAGGAGGGACTTAAATCAGGTTTAAAGGGTTGGGAAAATAGTTCCAATGCTCAATGTCACTGCTATGAATTCATTTGAAACTGTGACTTTATTTTTATCTCCCTGCACAAGGTCTGCATGTTGTGTTCACTTGCCTGTACCTTGTGATGTTCACACACTCTGCAAAGATTCAGCGCTTGCTCTCAGGGGATTTTCTCACTGTTGGGGATTTTTTGGTGATATTCTACGGTCTTTACCTTGAAATATAAAGCGCCTTGTTGCGTTGTTGTTGTTGTGAGTTGATGGTATAAAAATCTAGTTTAATCAAATTGAAAAGAGAAGTATAAATTAAGCTTTGCACCTAACAGCCAGTCTGATGAAGAGGAGTGCAACCGATAGCCGGAGTCAAGTTACAGTAACATAGTCTCTGAACTTAGCAAGAAGTTCTACAGTTTCACTCCGAGCCCTCTGCAGTTTTTCCTCTCTCTGTGTATAGGCAGAGTTTAACTAGCAGCACTGGCCGCCCTCGGACAGTGTTGGAGAGCTCCTCCTCTGGTTCTGATGGTCGGTTGCATCAGTAGAGTCCCAGCTGATGTGTTTTGCGACACAGCATGAGGCAAATTTTTGACTAAAGTTGAAATATTTTGACTCGTATTAACATGAATTTGCATCACATGGCGTGAATTTGCCGCATTGCATGTAAGCAACATGACCGTGTTGGTAATTAAGCTAATATATCCTGCGTCATTTGCATTTAGCCTGTTCTATTGTGCAGTTTGAGACACACAGAGAAGAGAGGGCGACTGGGTTGCAACAATAAAATGCCATGTAGGCTCACTTCGGTGGTGGGAAAACCAACAATAACGACTACAAAAAGAAATCTTTAGCAATGTGTCTTTGTCATATAAAGCTAAAAGTAACAGCTAAAGCAAAATCTGTGCACAGGACACATGAGAGTCAGAGTTAGCAGAGCTTGTAATTGCAGTTTAACTCCAGTGCCGTATTTCACTGTAATGAAAACTCGCCGAGGATGAAAAACCGATGAAAGCGTACACAAAAATCGACTCAATTACAGTGATTGCAATAGATGTTAATTGTTACCTCCATCCTTGTATAATTAGCATAATTACTATTCTCCTGGTAATTGCTTTGTTTCCCTTTATTACACAAGAAGCTGCTGAAACAGGAGAAGATTGAAAGGGGAAAAGTTCTGCGTCAGAAAGCAGAAGGTGCCGCCGCCACTGTTGATGACGCGTGCACGAGGAGGATTTTGTGCCGTACTAACAGATTTTGTTCCTAGCTTTCCTACATTTCCCAAAATGCCTCTTCCACACAGAGTTTGTTGCATTCCACTTTACGTGTAGGTGGACCCGGTGAAAGTAAAGTTAGATCAAACAAGAGATTAGTCAAGAGGAAGCGTTGCTCACCTGACTCTCAAACCTCAACCTGTCTATTTTCTGCTGCCGTGGGCGTCTCTGCCCACGACAGCTGATTCCTCCCGGTACGATTTCTGAACATCCAAGCAGCTCAAGGACAGAATCTAAAACACTTTTCCTCATTTTTTTAAAAATCATTGATTCATGTTCCGCTATGAAAATTCTGTTTGACTGTGAAAATAAAAAAACCCATCTTAGCTGTCTTAGAAGAGGGCCAAAATGTTTTTGATGTTTTTAAAGTTAAAATACATCACCAGATTCATCAGTATGCCTCGGTACGCTCCATCCGAGGATCGGCTCTTCACGTCCTGAGGCGATTCCTGTGATGGAGATTTCACACGATGGAGAAGCTGTTTTAAAACGAGGCATTTTTCTTGATTTGACGACAACATGAATAAGAAATGAAAGGGCTAATCTTAAACCTTGAATTTCATGAAATGGGACCTTCAGAGACCTTGAAAAGTCTTGACTGTGTCGGAGTTAATGTACTAACTTTCTTGTTGGTGCTCAGGTAGAAACGTCGGATTTAAACGTGATATTTGTGGAGTTTTAGCAAATCTTTTGGGTACAACTTGCTTCAATCCAAAACCACTTCAGTTGAACTCCTAGCCCGGAGTCGGAGGATGACAGATTGACAGGCAGTGACATGCGGAGAGAGGAAAACGCATAATCTCAGCGAAATTAATGAAAGCAGAGAGGGAATCCGCGAGTCAGTGGCTGCTTCCTCCAAATGGCTCCCGCTCTCAGACAGGAAATGAAGCCAGACGAATCCTCGCTTGGCGAGTGTTTACCCAGCAGCAGCGGGAGTCGTGTTCTTGGAGCAGTTTCAACTTTTTGCCCAAAATGGTTGTTATTAGGACGGGGCTTTGGGCAGACTTATCCAGGATCAGCTCCGTCCAGCTGCCAGAGACACAGATCAAGCCAACAGCAGTTTATTTGATGGTCTCACTGCTTCCTGGGCAAACAGATGGATCAGAGGATAGAAGGGATTGGAATATACAGTATGGTGCAGTGCATTTAGAAATGATGAGGGTTTGCAACCGTGCATGAAGGACCGTACAGCTTATAGCGACGGGATGTTTTCACTGTAATTCAAATCTTTTCTGTATTTTAATATTTTATTGGGCATTTTATTGGGCAAAAAATGCAAATAGAAAAATAATTATCATTTTTTTTAATGCCATTTCCTGTGGCCAAACTGCAAATAAGAAAATATGAGTTTGGTGTAGCACGGAGACCCTCACAGCAAGAAGGTCCTGGGTTCGACTCCAATCCTAAATTGGATATTTGGAGAAAACAGTTGGACATAAAGAATGTGCTTTGTCAAAATAATGAACAGTAAGGTCTATGCAGAGCAAATCACCACGTTAAAACCACACTCCTTTTGTAGGTGTTTGTTGACCTGTTGAGGCCCAGGTGTGGCTACTTTTGTCTGGCATCAGATATAGGTAGTGTGGGTCCTTTGGGTCCTTTGGGTGAGGAGCCTCCGTGGATCAGACCTTTTCTCGCTCTTCCTACAGCAGCGGTCTCCAACCTTTTTTGCACCATGGACCGGTTTATGCCCGACAATATTTTCACGAACCGGCCTTTAAGGTGTCGCGGATAAATACAACAAAATAAAACTAGTACCGGTACAGAAAAAAAGAAAATTTATTCATAACACACGTGAAAAGACCCAGGAAAACCGAGTTAGCGATAAAAACGATAACAAAATAACGCTGAAAACTGATAAAAACCCTGAAAACCACACATTTCACACCTGAGCCTCAACTCTCGCGGCCCGGTACCAAACGACTCACGGACCGGTACCGGTCCGAGGCCCGGGGGTTGGGGACCGCTGCCCTACGGTGTTCAGTTGCAGAGGGATCTGGTTAGTTTGGAGGATTGGTGACACTTTGGGCTCTTTGTTTTGTTGATCCAGCAGTTCCTGAGCAGTTTTGGTGAGTTTGAGTGTGGAAGGATCCACTGTGGATGGTACAAGTCAAAGGAACCAAGTCAAAGGAATGCATTTTAACAATATGATCAGTCCTATTCACTTTACCCGTCATCAGTTTTGTGTTGGGCTCACTGGTTTCGGACAGATATGAACGATGACTCATTGGATCATTTTTAAATCTACGGGTTCCAAATAGAGACAGAAACGCCCCAAATGCTGCTTTGATTGAGAAATCCAATTTGAATATGTTTATGATTCAAGTTTGATTAACAAATCACAAAGAAAGAAGCTTTTGATTTCCAGCGAAGGCCACAGTAGGAGGAAGACTGGGATCTTTACACAGCCACACACTTTGTGCACAGAATTTGTTAGCACGTGTCCCATTTTACTAAAAACAAATATTGTGTTACTATAGCTGTGTTTTCCTCCACAGAGGTGTTACTGTCAACAGATACATTAATAATTACTTATATGGATTCAAAGCTGCATCTTTTATAAGATTCTGTTTGCTTATTCCACGCTTTTTTAACTTTCTTCGTCTACTTTCTAGAGGTGGGAATCACCATACATCCCACGATACGATATTATCACAATACTTAATGCACGATACGATATTATTGCAATTTTTAAAAATATTTTGCGATATTCAGATTCTGTACATAAAGGTAAACTTTATCAATATTCATTTTCTCTAATATCAAAGTCTCACACTCAGTCTTTCTCTCATTTCAGTTTTATTGTTGACAAACTGAACGGTTTGTATTACAGTCTAGTCCAACTTAACTGAATCAACCATCTGGTACAATTATAGCTATTCTGAACTATGCAGTTTATGAAAACTATGCAGCCCCTTCAGCAACTGAAGAATTTGAAAGTAAATTAAAACAAAATATAATTTTACATTAAATAAAAAAGTTTTAAACTTAATTAAAATAAAACATGTCTTAAATTAAAATAAGTAAACTGTCACATTTGGACAGTGAAGGAATGTCAGGATTCTTGCTCAGAAAAAGGATCAACATGCTCTGAAGTCAGAGCACAAAAACCTTTTTTTGTAACAAAATATCGATTTCTGCTGTCCCTGTATCCATACATTATTAGCAAACAAAATATCACGATACTACACAGTATCGATTTTTTTCCCCCACCCCTACTACTTTCTGACCCTCACTTTTACAACTAAAGATGTTTCAACAATGAGAAATTAGTAAACAGTTTAATAACTGTAAGTTTCCATCTGGGTTTTTCCATCCGTTGTTAGGAGATGACAGTGGTGTCATTAGATAACGGCGCAGATATGGGTGAAATTCAAAGTTCGGAGCTTGAGTCGCATTTCGTCTCCTCTGCCAAAGTGTCAAACTCTGCAGGGTGACATGTCGCCTGCCCTCGATTCAGTAAACAAACCACTGGGTCTGTGGGCCCATGTGACTTTTGTATACAAACCTTGGTTTGATTGCTGTTGGGCACTGGAAAACCAAGATAACCAAATACACAAAAAGGTCATCTTTTCCACTCAGAGAATAGCAGCTCTGAAGAATAACAGCTGCAGAGGGCAGAGCATAGTGACGCATGCGTGTCACACCGGACGCTTATGTAAATCCTCTCATTTCAGATAAAACAAAGAAAAAAAAAAGAAGCAAACAAACAACAACTGTGGGATGTTTTGGCAACAAGTTGTGTAAAAGTGGAGGCGAATGTCAGATCGACATCAGCGTGGAGTCACGATTGGATGTAAACAGTCGTAAGACTTTTTTTTTTTTTTAAATCTCCGAGTTCAGCGCAAGTTGAAACCTGAAAAAAGCCACCATTCAGAAAGTTTACATACCCACAGCCTCCCACTCGCCACGCTCAGCGTGTAGTCAAGTGTTTTCAGCTGGATTTTATTGGGAGAACACGGCGTGGCGATTTGACCCTTCGCTTACCTCACGTCCCGCCTCCTGCCTGTCATAAAGCCCGACTTCCCAGAGCCCGTGGAGGATTTGGTTGTGGTATTGTGGCTGACATGCATGAAAACATGAGGGACTGCTCACAGCAGCAGTTTGAGTCGAAAATCAGTGTCAGTCCTGCCGCTCTGACCGACATGTCTTTCCCACGTTTCAAAAAAAAGGAAAGAAATGCTTCAGAAGCACAAAGGCTGCGACAGCTGACGGCTTTTAGAGGTTTTCTGTCATATGACAAAATTATGTCATTCTATTAATGCTAAATCTTCACAATCTCTCCTCATCTCTTCTCTGCTTCATTTGCTCAAGTGTCTGAAATCTTTCCACGGCTGTTTTGGTTGATTTTGGTCACCAGCTTTGAAGTTATTTATAATCTGTGGCGCCGAGCCTGGAGCTCCAAAAAAGCGTCTTACAAATGTCGCCACAGTGGAGGTCTGAGTAGTGGCGGATGATTGCTCAACTAGCATTTTTATGCCTCTATTCCAAGGAAGAAACACTTGCGGGGGGGGGAAAAAATGTGTTTTTTCAATCAGAAACGGGAAAGAAATGAAGCAGCCGGCTGAAAATAGAGCCGCTCTTCTATTATAGTGCTACATTCAGAAATATAGCTGCAGGGAAAAAGCTTCACTGCCACACAGTTTAATATCCGCATCCAGGAATCGCTTCCACAGATTTTGCCCCCTCCCCCACTCTTCCACGCTTCCACTTCCCTACATTTAAATAATTGTGTTCCTTCGTAATTAATTTGAACGCCCTTTTAGTGCTTTGGTAGCTCATGTAAAAGTGGCGTTTGAGTAAAGCCAGCTGGAGTCAACACAGGGGGAAAAAGTCCACTGCAGCATCATCTCTGAATCATCTGCTCTCTTTAAATAGCTTGTTTCTTTCCGTTCTAACCACATTTGTCTAAATGTGTGGCTCAGGCATCATTCTAAATCTTTAGCCAGCACTTGGATGTTCTTTTAAATATCACTGCGAAGGGTTAAAGAAAAAAGCTCCTCTCTCCTGCTCGTCGTAAATCGAGTATGACACGTTCCTGGCTCGATGGTGACACTCGGTGGTGACTTGGCATCACTACGGAGAGACGAGCTGCTTGTTGTCGTCGAAATGTGAAGTCGAATGTGAAGAATTAAGCGCGTTGTTAAAGGTGTAGAAGAAACGGTGATGTGTTCAGGTTTAATGGGGAAAAGCATTTGAATATATCGTCCACTGAGTATGGGATAATCCTCTTTATGCTTATCTCAGTGGGAATCATTCCTGGCTCTCTGCTGCTCTCTGGATAAACGATGAGAGGCAGAGTGTGCAGCACATGTGACTCTGCAGCCAGCGGCCTCTAGAGTCCAACAGCAAACACTAAAGCTGGAGGGGTTTGACCTGAGTGGGATTTAAACACCGAGACAAAAACGTCTCCTCGTGCTTTGCTTTTTCCCAAAACCTTTTTTTTTTATGATCTTGAACATACTTGAATTAGATATTTTCATCGCCTAAAAGAGCTATAAGTGCTTATCTTTGTATATTCAGTCCTACCAGAGGTCCTGTCATGTTTAGCACAACACTGGGCATCAAAACCTCAATTATTGAATTTAAATAAAATGTTATCTTGATGTTATTTGCTTGTAGGCGGAGCTCGCTTCTGTCTCACCTTCAGATTTAGATATTTAGAATTCAGTGACGCCGATTCATTTTTAGCTTATCTAGCCGAAGGACCGATGCATCTGTCCGTCCAATGAAAGAGTCGCTACTCCTCTCAGGGTATCGGTCCAATTTTAGTGAAGCGAGATACATTTGACTTTGATGTGACTGTTCGTGTAAAGCTGCTTCTCAAATGATCAAAAATCTCCAAATTGTGCTCAAGGTCAACATTTGTCCTTGTCACTGGATTTGAACTTTCATTAGTTTGTGCAAAACAGCCCAGAAGGCAAGAAAACAGGCACATTACAATAACCTGTGAACTGTGATGGATCATGATGACGTAATACGTCACTGACATATTGTAAAAATGAGTATTTTTAGATGCATCTGTTTCTTGTTTAGTTATTAAAATGAAGATCATACATAGACTTGCTACCTTTTTGCATGCAGAGTGGTCAGAAATCACCCACAGGCAGAGCTGATAGCGGCATCGGTGTCAATAAAATCTTTTAAATCTAATTATTTTTCATCCCATAAAAACAATAAATTATTAAAATATTCTGAGTTCAGAAAGTTTGATCTACACTATAAGTCAAAGTTTGCAGAAGTCAGTGCAGTTCAGATGGATAAAAGCTGAATATAAGACAAAACAAACGATATTAAAACAAAACCAAAAATATACAATAATAAGCTCTTTAAAATAAATTCAAAGGACATAACATCAAATAAATGACAGTGAAATATCAGCTCTACAGGTAGAAAAGAAGTAGAGTGAAATAAATTGAGAACAATCAGAGCGTACTGGAAATAATAAACTAAAAACACATCAATAAATAAAATAAATGTATAAGGATAATAAAAACATAAAATAAAATAAAAGGTACCATCATCCAAAATGTCAGTAAATAAATATAAAACAATAAAAAACGCTGGTTAAAAACAGTTTAAAGTTGAAATGTCTGTCTCCTGGTGTTTCATAGGGCAGTCAGGCTGTATTCACAGTGAAGTCATGTTTGTACATCAGCTAAATCTAATACATTTCACTGTAAGTGTGTAAATGAATCTAAATGTAATTACATTGTTACTCCTTTAAATATAATACAATTTAACAGAGTGTTTTTCCAGGGTCCTGATTGGTGACGATTGTTTCATGTCGTTATCTTCAGTTCGCATCTCTGTGCCGTGCGACCATCCTCGGTCAGGGCAGATGGGCTCTAATCTGCAGATAAAACTAGATGCTGATGATTGGACAGCTAAACGAGTAATTAAGCTGCTGATTTTGGACTGTGGTGCAGATTATTGTTCACTGGAAAGACAATTAACAAGCGCTCGTATTCTTTCTCTCTGCTCCCTTCTTTTTTAGTTTATTCGCACAAGTGTCGCATATTGCCAACATAAAAAATGTAATTAAACTTATGACTTTTAGTTATGTAATAAGATCTAATATAAATATCTGAGACACAAAAAAGCATCTCTGAAGAACTCAAATAATCTGCTTCATCTGGATGTTTACAGTGTGATAAACGCTACCGTGAAAACATCATCAGTGCTCATGTCACGTTTGTGTATCTGCGTCCTGTCCACACTTTAACGTGGCGAGAACAGCCTGCAGGCTAATGTCACAGTCCGCTGTCAGTAGCTGTTTAATGATCCTGGTGTTGTGACTCATCTTTAATCTCAGTGTGCGACCCTCTGTTTTATATGTTGCACACAAAAAAAGTGATTTTCAGTTTTCCGGGCACGAGCAAATTTACATGTGAGAAAGAGTTCTGGTGGCAAATGTTGTACTTTAATTCTCATGAATATTTATGATGATTAAGACAATTTTTAAGGGATGCCAGAATATAGCTGACGTTACTGAAACTTGATTTATTTTGTAAGGAACCCTGTGGATTCATGTATATTATATATAACATGTTCCTGCAACTAGAAGCTCACTAACTCACTAATCTGTCCAGGTCCACTGCTCATCCTCTGTGATGGGCTTCAGCTGATAACTGGCAGATTGATTACAGATGGGTATCTTAGCTGACGAGCTAATCATTTGATCTGAGATAACCAACATTTTCTTTCTTCCAGGTGGTCAGGCAGTGCCTCAGGACCAGTCACCCCCCTCTACCTGCCCTCCGGGGCCCCCTGGACCTCCAGCCGGCACCAACGGCAGCAGCGACATCATGGTGAACTTTGACCCTGACCCGGCGGACCTAGCGTTGTCCAGCGTGCCAGGCCAGGAAGCGTTTGACCCACGGCGGCACCGCTTCACCGAGGACGAGCTGAAACCTCAGCCGATGATCAAGAAGGCCCGCAAGATGCTGGTTCCTGACGAGCAGAAGGTACTACATCTCCCACAATCCTTTTGTTTCCTTTACGTCCAAATTGACTGCAGGGAAGGATTTTTAAAGCTGTTTGGGGAAAGAAAATGCTCAGCTGCTTGCTGTGTTTCTAATTTAATGGCTAGTAAAATTAAAATATATCCATAATGGACCAGTTTCCTGTCTTTTTAAAAATCTACTTGCAATTTCAAAATTATTTTTGCAGCACAAGAATATTCAAAAATAGAGTTTGGGACAAATTATTTTATAAGATGAAATGAGTAAAATCAAATTAAATACTTACAATAAAATAAAACAAAATAAAAATAAGCCCCACTAGTAAATCTCAGGTGTTGTAAAGGTACCTAAAGATAAAACCTGCATAAAGATTCACATATAGCTCAGCAGAAGGTCACATTTTCCTTAAATAGAAGCCACGTTGTTTCATTTTAAACTCTAAACTTCATCATAACAAAAGGCCACGGCTCTGACAGCTCCTGTGCGGAGTGGAAAAAAAAACCGAAGGGAGCGTGACGCCCACTGGTATTGATGCCTCCTGACGGGAATCCTGAAATATTTTGTACTCAGCTCATTGCACACTAGGAAAGTCTCTGATCAATGGCTCGTGCTTTCATAGTTCAGTGCGGAGCAGCTGCAGCTCCCGAGGCGTTTATAATTTATGGAGAGATGGAGGCGCTCACCTTGCTCCGTTCAGCCGTTGCCGCTTTTATAAATCATATATAGGAAGGTTGGAAAAATGATCTCCGGCCAAAGTTAAAGATGAAGTTGAGAACGGCTTCTCATAAACGAGCTTTAATATTCCGCTCTACGGTTAAGATTTATCTGCTCTCATGAGCAGGAAAGTCCGGCTTGGATTAAAAGTTATGAAATAATCCAGGATCTAATTAGTGTTTATATTTACACAAATCAGAAAGCAAAAATATTCCCAAGATCTCTTTAAAAATGTTGCAGAGGGATACAATAATAGCTGTGTTTAATTGTGGAACGATGCTAACTTTAACCAGATGTTAAAGATCCTTATTAAAGCTCTCCATGAAGGCAGTGAAGCATGTGGGCTTGCTTCCCGGCATAAATCTTCCAGATAGATATCTCTACAAGGTTGTACTCTCAGATTGACCCCCTATTTTGCTCTATGGGTCCCAAAGTTTAACACAACATCAGGGCCGCTTCCAGTCTTCTTCTTGCGAGACTTTCGTTGGCCATCAAATTCCTTTCCTGGCAAAAAATCCCCAAAGTAACGTTGCAGGCTTTCGTGGGACCGGAGGTCATGTCCGCGGCGTATTTATTCATTCGGCTGAGGCGCTCAGCAGGTCAGAGGCTAGCTGCATTAGGAATGACATGCCTCATAAAAAGTTATTGATAATATTTTCACAAGCACTTACTGGTGTTTTCCGTCAAACTGATTCCTTTTGTAGTCGTTGCAAGATGAATGTTATTGGTCTTTTGTGTATGCAGATCAGTAGATTGCTAGAAGGCTTTGATGTCTATGCGTCTATGTGTGAAAAGGTGTTTTAATATAAGAAATTAAGAGTTAGAGTAGCTTATTTTACACCGTGACCTGCAGCCAATAAAAAGCACAGAAAAGCTGTTGTTGGTAATTCTAACTGCAGTTTAAAGGAGGATTTCATATATTAAAGCACAGCTATCCTAAACTACTTTCTTCACTCTGTAAATCTGTTTAATGAATGTTCATCTTCTCTAAGCTGCCATAGCAAACATTTACAGCTGAGAAGCAGTAAATGTTAACCTCTGAAACATTTTAATTTATCTAGTGCAGCTACAAGCTTTAGGATAAGAAGTATAGCACTTTTAGTGTGTTTGGGATGTTTTATGCTTTTGAATCCAACCACAGTCGTGCTGCTCATAAATGAGTGTCATCATGGTGACGTTATAAAAATGGCAGTCGTAGTTTTGTTATTCTGTACCTGTGAGTATTCAGCTGTTTCCACCTTTCCTCCTTCCTTTCTCCCATTTTTGCCACCCTCATCAAATGACTGAACCTTCTCATCCCACTCTTTCCTCTTCTTTTGTTTTTTTTTCTTCTTCTTCTTCTCTCCTCCCTCCACCTTCCTCCCCACACACCCCAACATACCACACCGCCGCCGCCGACAGGATGAGAAGTACTGGAGCCGGCGAGTGAAAAACAACGAGGCGGCGAAGCGCTCGCGGGACGCCCGGCGACTGAAGGAGAACCAGATCTCAGTGCGCGCGGCCTTCCTAGAGCGAGAGAACGCCGCCCTTCGCCAGGAGGTGGCCGACATGAGGAAAGAGCTGGGCCGCTGCAGGAACATCATCAACAAGTACGAGAGCCGGCACGGAGACTTGTGAGGAGACGGACGGAGGCGGAAAGGGCGGGAGGGGCATCGGAGACGAGACAAGGGTACAAGGCAACCCAGCAACAGCAGCACTTTAGTTGAAGTGGCGAGTCGGGGGTGGGGGGAGGCTGACGTAGATCTGCAGTAAGCACCGTGCGACACCGGGCGCAAACGCCACAAGCGTCTTTTAGCGCGCGCGCTGTGCTTCAGGATGTCATGACAGGAAAGCACAGCGCCGCCACAGTTTATTTTCCGAGTTTGACTCTGTAGATGCTGCTTTGCTGAATCCACACACCGTACTGTATCACCACCTCGTGACACCTCGGCAGCTTTACCCTTGGTGCTGTGCTTACGCCCGGTGCCGCATGGCGTTTTTGCAGGTAGTGCGTTTCCATCCGCCGCTCTGGCCAGTTCAAACAGGGTGTTGAATTCACAATATGCCAGTGAAATCTCACTTTTTAAGCTCAAGGCATGGACACAAGCCAGAAGAGGTCAGATGTGTAATTTTTTTGTTTTCTATGAATAGGAAAAAAAAGAAAACATGTATATTTTTGAACTGGGCAGGAAAGCAAGACTAGTCCAGCAAAGAGGAGGACGGGGGGGAGGAAGAAGAGCAGGGCTTTCGTCAATAACGCAAAGAGATTTTGACATAGGATTATTGTATATTTTTCTATTAGCAGAGGTATTTAGGAGGAGGATTTTGGAGATAATCTTTTGTATATTTTATATATGGGGCGGGAGGGGCTGTTAGCTGGACAGTCACGGGGCCACATAAAGCGCTTTTCCTCCCAGCTGTTTATTGCTAAACAACAAATAATCTATTTTCAAATTTACAGAGCTGGTTAGTCAGAGGAAGAGGTGTAACAGAGAATGTATCACGGTCGAATCAGGTATTTCACACAGCGTGAGGCAAGGCGAGGTATTTTAGACTGTTTTCGGCGCTGAAAGGGGGGAGGAGGACGAGGGTGGGCGGAGGCAGGAAGAAGGCGAAACAACAAAAAAATTGTATAGTTTAAAGAAAATCTTTGTGTTTGTTTGTTTTCTCTGTGAGCTCGTTCAAGCACTTGAGTTTTTATCTTCTATTTGATTCCGTGACATAAATCGAGGAGCTTTTATTTTTTATTTTTTTGAAGCTGAAGGAGGAAATAATCATTAGCCATCCGAACAGCTGGATGTGAGCAGATGTGCGAGGATAAGGAAAAGGAGAGATTTTCGCTGGCGGGTTTTGCGTTTTATTTCGGTGAATGTGTCTTGCTCACATGTAAACGCACACACACACACTGACACACACTTTTAACCATCGCGCAACATGATTGCTTTCGGTTTCTTTACTCATCGATCATGTCTAGGTGCAAAAATCGAATACTAACTGGTTTAAGGTGGATCTGCCCAGATCGAACAGTGACTGAAACCTTCAGCCACACACACACACACACACACACACGCACAGTCCTCACCAAGGTTTTAACCCTTATTGTTGTTGTTGTTGATGTTGTTAAGGACTTTTATGGTGCTGATCTAATCTGATCCTCGACCTGACACACACACACACAAGTTATAGTCAGACACATCTTCTCAAACACAGTACTGAACTGCCTATACCCTTTCTTTGTCTTTATTCCTTATTCTTTATTTTTTCTCTCTTTTTGTTGCATATTGTATTGATGAATCATATATTTAGATTTTCACACACATACTTGTCTATACCTCTCCTTCAAACTTTACCCAATGAGAAAGAGAAATGCACCCTACTGCTACTGTACCATACAACTGTACTATTGACTATTAAACTATTCTCTCACTAGATATATATGTGTATATGATATATGCTTGAATTATGTGATTATAGTTGTAATATACATAATTGAATATATTTCAGAGAAAACCCATTGGAATCATTTTGTCAGTTTTTTCTCAGGTGTTGTCTGAGGTATTAAATATGCATATTGAAAAAATAAGAAACACTAAAAAAAAATCTTTGATCCGATCACAGGATTTGTGGATTGGTTTGTTATTATTATTTTTATTTTTTTTGGTTGTATTTTACGTTTCCTGTATGAATTTATTGTTATGATTCCGTTTTAGCCCGTTTTTGTTACTAAGTCACCAGCATGGGATAGAAACTCCACAGACTAACTGTAGTTGGCTAAGCCTCGCTCCCCCCCAGTTGCTGTTGCTACGCCTGTCACACTTTGCATTCTACAGTAAAGTTTAACCGAGGGGGTTTTGCATATGAGAGGTCCATAACTATAAGTGGTAGAAACTCCAGTCCAATCCAAAAAGAACTGCTTCAAAAGGTTGGTGACTACCACCAAAATAGGGTTAAAAACACTATTTTTCCTCCACAGTAATAGACGGTATAAAAGAGTAACGTAGCTACTCAGATATCATCAATATATACTGTTGTGTGAAGCCTCCTGATGAGTGTTTTCGCCATCTTGGTGCTTTGTAACCAGGTGTGATGACGTGATGCCGATCACAGTCTAAAACTGCCCGTCAGTCACAAGCCAGTAGCCAATGAGTGTGCCCCATGTAGTCATTTCAAAAACACATTGTGATTAAAATTAACAGAATTAAAAAAAAACATTTTATTCTCCATAACTGAGTGGAAAACTTTAGAGAGATGTTTTCCTGTAGACTTTAATCGGACCAAAGCTATTGCCATCTAGTGGCCTTTAGATAGAATGCAGGATTTTAGATAATTCTGCATTAGCTTACTTTTTCCAACATGGAAGCTACGTCCGTCTTATATAATGTCTATGCACACAGATAAAGAAGTTCTGAAACTGTGTTTCGATTGCCATTTAATTAAATGTAATGCATTTTTGAACGCCATGTTTCCTCCCTGTAAAATTAAAGCAGAAAAACGTAAATTCTGGGAGATTTATTAGCTGTAGCTAATATCAACCTAGCTAACAGCTTATTAAAACGAAGCTGAAATGAAGCCATCACCTTAAAAATAGACAACAGCACCGAGTAATTAACTTGAATTAAAATGTTTTTCCTTCTTTATGAGCTAAATGCCCAGATTAATGATTTTTAGCAGGATTATACTCTGGTTTTATTCCTAAATATTTTTATAGAATTTTATCACCATTTTCTCATCATCTGATGACATCTGATCAGAGTGGGCAGGACTCATATGGGATCATTTTGTGCAGAAGAAAAATCATGTGACCTGCAAAATGCCCATTTTGAGCCCGGAGCAGGAAGTCAATAACCTTATTGTGATGGCTGTTATATCCGACTAAAGCTTTAGGTTTTGTTGAGCCAGATAACGCAACAAACCCTGGATGTGTTGAACTCTAGTTCCTAGTTCCTCCCTCTTGTTTAGACCAAATATGAGCACACACCCCTTGAAATTCAAGTAGCCCAGCTAGTCTGGACTATTTTAGTGTGTCTAAAAAGAAAACCCCCACAGCATCTGCTAATTTCCTCCATATTTAATTTAATTCCTCAAAGGCAATTAAAAACTCTTCAAATGTTTGTTTCACCATATTAAGAACTCAAAAATTTGACAGGCTGAATTCGCTACATGTGCTAGGCTGTGATTGGACAGTCACTGAATGGGGGAGGGGCTTAGCTGACTGTTATATAGAACTGTTTTAATTTACAGAGAGCACTTAAACCTTAGCTCTTGTTACCTGCTATACAGTCACACTTGCAAGTATTATGATTGTTCTTGATATTTCTTTTGTTGTTTTATGCAACAGCTTTTTTCCTTCAGGTGATTTTAGCCTGACATAACTATATTTTCATTCCCAAGGCCGACTTTTACATTTCCCACGAGCCTGTTTGCTGCTGGCCTCATCAACAAAGACTTAATCGAGCCACAGGTGTATAATGGGAGTTGTAGGTCTAGCTTTGATATACAGTATGTACTGTATGTTTTCCTTTCCCTTGTCTTCTTTTTTGGGGGGAACATGTTTAAACCTGAGACACAAACTTTTGAATTTAGATCCCTGGAAGAAACTCAGAGCTTCTTACACTTCCATCAGTTGTTGGAAGAAGGAAGTCATCTTTTTTTCTTTTGATATCTTGGATTTGGGGATTTCTTCACAGACCTTTCTGAAACTTTTTGACAGTGCTATTTTTCTATGTAACTGTGTTGTTTTGCGTGGTACAACTTTTTCTGGCGGGTGTTTGAGGCCTGCTCTTCATGTGGCAGCAGTGACAGTCTGCTGCTGTGTGATAAAACGGCATTGCGGGTAATAATGACGACAATAACGATGATGATAACAATAATGTACACAGCCTTGTTATTTCTTCTTCAACTTTGTGGATTCTCAGCTAACTTCCTCTTGTTGTGACTGACTGTTATAAACTGCAAATCCCATGAGCTCGACACTACCCCGGCTCCTCACCAGTATTGTGTGCTGTCCACAGGGATGATGGCATATGTGGTCTTTTTCCCCCTCCAAACACGAATAAAGGCTAATCCTTATTCACCAATAGCGATCTTCTGGTGTCTTGCTGTACGATCTAAAAGCATGTACAAACCAGCTAGCAACCATGTTAGCAGTAGTTGATAGTAATGTGTGAAGTGACAACATCTGGAGGTCACCACCTGCTGTACAAAACATTACTGTGGAAGAAACCCTATAGGAGTATTCAAAGGAATTATTAGTTCTTGCTAGCTGACACTTTGTTTTAATTTACAGTGTGTTTATTGGTTTTAAATGTAAAAAATATATGATTCTTTTTGATAGAAAATCTTCATAATCAACAATCAAATGAACCAGCTAGCCATCAATCCACCTTACACCAACTTTCCTTAAGTGTCAAATGTAGATGAATTCACCCCACCAACCACCACCATCACCAAAAAAAGAGCATCTATTATTCTTGATCTTCATTAGGAACTCCAACCACTGACTAAATGAGGAAGGTATGAAAGTGGCCTCCCCCAGATGGGTTGTATATAGTAAAGACATGTACTTGTATAATAAAATCTGGTGCAGACACCTTTTACATGTGGTGGACTTCAAAATTCTTGACATAAAAATGAAGCTCTGTAATGTTTTACATTGTAAGAAGGTGCATTTTTAACCCAAACAAACTTTATACGCTTGACAAGCTTGTTTTGATGTTCATGACTTAAAAGTAGAATCACTCTCTTTATATTTCAGGAGGGCATGTGTGGCTTGTATCTGAAGGTAGGAACAATCAACCAGTGCGATCACTTAGATGGAGCACTTGATGAAAGTTAAAGATATCGAGACACACGCCGACTCTTGTGTTTTGAACTTTTCGTGGCATTTGTTCATAATGGAAGAATATAATTGAAGAGTTCCTCTGCTTTAAAACACCCACTAAATCAGGGGTGGGCAATTCCAGGCCCCGAGGGCTGGTGTCCTGCAGGTTTTAGATGTGTCCTTGATCAAACACAGCTGATTTAAATGGCTAAATTAGCTCCTCAACATGTCCTGAAGTTCTCCAGAGGACTAGTAATGAACTAATCATGTGATTCAGGTGTGTTGACCCAAGGTGAGATCTAAAACCTGCAGGACACCGGCACTCGGGGCCTGGAATTGCCCACCCCTGCACTAAATAATATCAACCCTCCAGTCTAACTACGGTATTTATATTGTATTTTTAAAAACAAATGTGTTTTGCCTTGTAGAGTAAACTTAAAATAAAACTTTAAAGCTTTAAATCAGGGCTGTCCAACTCCAGTCCTCTAGAGCTACCATCCTGCAGCCTTTAGAAGCATCCTTGTTCCAACACACCTGAATGAAATGAATGGCTTGTTACCAGGCCGTTGCCAAACTTGATGGCTGAAGAGGTAATCCAAACATTTGATTCAGCTGTGTTGGAGTAGGGATGCATCTAGAAGCTGCAGGACAGTGGCTGTATCCCAATTCAGGGTCTGCAGCCTTAAAGTACGCAGCCTCAACGATCCTCAAGGGCCGCGTACTTAAAGACCGCTAAGGCCGGAAGTGCGAGGCTTGTGAAATGAGACGGTCTAGCCTCCGTTGCGCTGCCCAGGTTGCCTAGCAACCATGATAATAACAGCTGGAAACGTTTCATACAGCTTTGTTTGACAGAAATGAAGGAGAAAATCTTTTGTTCATTTGTTTGTTTGTTTCTACATGAGCTTTGATCATTCTCTGTAAGATTAAGCTCAGCTATTGAACGGCGTATATTTTAAAGTAAAGGCTTTAAAACCAAGTTAGCACAAACGTCACTAATGTCACATAACTTTGCTGACATGTGGCCAACAGGAATGTTTTAATGTTCTTCGTTATTAAACATTTGCACATAAATAAGTGACATAATATTCAGTACTTACTTAAAGTTTACTCTTCGGGCGCCCCTCCGCCGTTTTTATCAGCAAAATTATCCACACCCACCGCTGCGCTATGCATTCTGGGATATGTTGGGCCACGAAGTCTACACCGCCACGTCCTTAAAATTCAGGGAAATGAAGGACGCATTTCAGGGCCGCATTCCGAGCAGCCTTCGAATTGGGACAGCCTTCGTCGCGTCGGTGACGTAATCGGCCTTAAAATGCGGCCTTTAAGGCTGCAGACCCTGAATTGGGATACAGCCAGTAGCTCTGGAGGACTGGAGTTGGAGACACCTGCTTTAAATGATTGCTTTCATTGCTGTCAACCATTTTGGTTCTGAATGTCAAACTGCTAAAAGTGAGGTGGTGTACAGGATAATTTAGAAATCAGGTAACTTCACTGCAGTGTCCATGCTCTTCTATAACCTGTAGTGAAACGCTTCTTTCAAGACATCTTTGACTCACTTTTGTCTGGCTAGTTATGTAGAAGAGTCTAGAAAAGTCCATTTTGAAGCCTTCATTAAAGTGAACTTTAATTTCAGTCTTCACAAAACTGCATGCTTATGTTCACTAGCCGAATCTGATTAAAGGCTTAAAAGTATTCCACAAAGTACAGTTTAAAAGTCTTATACTGTATTGGTAAGCTTTGCACTACACATGCAGCTCTCCTGCAATCCAGGATTTTAATGGTATGTCTCTTTCCAACAGTGTCTCTGACTAAGTCTCCATATTTGTGATGGAAGCATGAACATGTATGTCTAAAAGGCTGGATTCTGCAGGGCTGCGCTGCATTTCCATTTCCATTTTGTGTAGATTATCTAAATGTAAATGCAGGACCTCAAAATGATGCTATTATTGTGCCCCCTTCTGCCTGTTTGCGTGTAAATGCTGTAAACAGAAAGTGCAGCAGCAGACCATTGGGAGGCACTCGGACCCTTCTGACAGCTTCTCTTTCCAAACATCACAAACAGAGATCTGTGTGTGTTTGTTTTTTCTGTGCATTCATAGTACCTGTGTGTTTTCATCCAAGCTATTGTGTGTTTCCATGACTACTTCTGTGAATTGTGGGTGTCCTCGAGATTCATCTGTAAAGCCCGTCAACTTCAGTTACATAACAGACACACACACGAGCAGTTTGAGTGCACTGTGTGCACGCGTGTATGCATGTGTGGGATTGGATCGCTGCACCACCTGTATGTTGTGGGTTGTTTCAGCTGTTCGCCGGCGTTTGCGTCACCAGCTCTCCTCCATCACGCCGCAGACCATCTGCCAAGGCTGGTGTCGATACTCCAAGCCAAAGCGTGCTACGTCGCCCCGCTAGGTGCCACACTGTGCCAAGCTGCGCCAGGCCACGAAACCCTGCTGCTGCTTCACAATCAGCTCAGGGAGTTCAAGCAAATAGATGTTTGGAATAATTTCATAAAAAGCAGCTGCCTTTTGTTGTTGTTGGTGAGGATCATGAGGTAAATCCATGGTGATGTTTTTCTCTGTTAGGGTCTTCCTTGAAGTTTTATGAGGTGAGTGCTGTGGGATGATGGGACACCTTTATTTACCTTTAAAATTAACATTTAGCAACAACATTGTAAATTTAAGGACTCACTATTTACAATTTCCTTCCATAAGAGCCAGTGGAGAAATGATTGGGTATTGCGTATTAACTATATTGATAAGAACAATGACAACTAATGGATCAGAAATCCATAAATCCTAATATAATTTAACTAAAAGTAGTCCAATACAAATAAACTCCAGGTTTTATAAACCACATTTTATTTTCAGTCGTGACCTGTAAAGTTTTTGTGAAACTTTTAGAAGAAGAAAGAGAGCGAGAAGCCAATTATTGATATTTATTGACACATAAAAACTAGGGGTGGGGGAAAAATCGATACTGTGTAGTATCGTGATATTTTGTTTGCTAATAATGTATCGATACAGGGACAGCAGAAATCGATATTTTGTTACAAAAAAGGTTTTTGTGGACTGGAACATGCTCTGACTTCAGAGCAAGAATCCTGACATTCCTTCACTGTCCAAATGTGTTTAACTTTTTTTGGCAGCAATAAACATGACAGTTTACTTATTTTAATTTAAGACATGTTTTATTTTAATTAAGTTTAAAACTTTTTTATTTAATGTAAAATTATATTTTGTTTTAATTTACTTTCAAATTCTTCAGTTGCTGAAGGGGCTGCATAGTTTTCATACATTGCATAGTTCAGAATAGCTATAATTGTACCAGATGCATTCAGTTAAGTTGGACTAGACTGTAATACAAACCGTTCAGTTTGTCAACAATAAAACTGAAATGAGAAAGACTGAGTGTGAGACTTTGATATTAGATAAAATAAATATTGATAAAGTTTACCTTTATGTACAGAATCTGAATATCACAAAATATTTTTTAAAAATTGCAATAATATGGTATCGTGCGTTAAGTATTGTGATAATATCGTATCGTGGGATGTATGGTGATTCCCACCTCTAATAAAAAAAATTAATCTGGATTTGCGGTTGAAATGTAGCAGCGTATGGGTGAAATCACAAAGAAAGAAGCGATCCGCACATTTGTGTGAGGCATCTTTTTGTGTAATCACTCTGACCAAAACAAAGCAAAGAAACAGACTGAGCCTGGAAAACAGTTCGATCACTGCATCCGCCTCCCTGTAGCCAGGAATGACAAATATCCTCCACTGTAAATTAAAAAAAGGAACATATCAGAAAGGTTTAATTCAGTGTAGTTTAATGCTGTCATCTCAGTATCCTGGTATAATGACAACCAATTGGTTGGCCATGAATTTAGTGATTAATTTTAAATGAGTCACTGAGAGTGCAGGGCTGTTTTTATGACCTATGCGTTAAATTTGCTACCGGTCAGGAGACTTTTATGTACTAATAAAGAAAATACAGGTGGAGGGGAGTAACAGGGTTATGAGTAACAAGGGGATGATTGATTGTGTGTCTCAGAGAAAAAAGAATAAATCCACCGAAACAAACGCACAGGAGGAAAGAATGAGAGAAATATCTGAAATTTAGAGTCTGTGCAGGAAGTACAGGAACATGTGTAGAATTGATGTGACTGTTTTGTGTGTCCACCTGTGTGTTTGTGAGTGGTGTCGTCTTCAGACCCAGGAGAGCAGTGGGTGAGAGGTGAGTTCGATGCTCCAACTCAAGTCTCAGAGGAAACCAGATGTCTGACCTCACACACACGCACACACACACTAGTAGGGATGGGTACCGGTATCCGGTGCCATGATGGCACCACTTCTGACATAAACGGTAGTAACCAGACCGAAAAGCAGCGCACATTTCGGTGCTTTTTTTCGGTGCTTTTTTTTCCTGAGCTGGGATACACTTTAGATTCTAGCCAATCATTTTACGTTTCCGAGGATAGTAGGCGGGTCCAGGTACGTACGTTCTTTTAGAGCAGAGCTACAGATTAAAAATGCCCAAGGCGAAGCGGTCAAAGTCTGGCTGTACTTCACAGCAAAAGATGCAAACTCAGCAGCTGCAACAAGTGCTTTAAGCTGATACTGTGATACTGTCAAAGGAGGTAACACCTCAAATCTGATGAAACACCTGGCGACGCATAGCATTTTTTTAAAAGCCGAAAAATGCGCCGTATTTGATAGCTTGCTGCGAGACCTCACATCGAGCACATCTACTGCTGGTGTGGTGCCTGTTATCAGACCCGGAGTTAGCAACAAAAAACAAAAACCCCTAGCCCTGCCAGTGTAGCAGAAATGATGAGGATGATGATGCAGCAGCAGCCGTTCTTCTCTGCGTGAGTAGCTTCATGTTGTTCGTGTGTAATTTACGTTGAGTAGGCTAACCACGTTATTACATTAATGCATGTAAGGTGAACTAGCAAACACCATCATAGCTACATGCAGCTGTCTTCTTGTTTGATGGCAGATACTCCCTTCACCCTGGCCAAAAAGGATAAAATGACCAAAGAAAAGTGGAAAACAGTTAAACATGAGAGGTTTTTGGACAAAGTTTGTGTTTTTTCCATTGTTTAAGCTGCTTCCAGCCAAGAGTGATACCATATATGCCCCATAGCTGCAGAAAAGGCTAACATTGTTATCTTTTTACAAAAAAAACCCAGCTGAACATGAAGGTTTTTGGACCAATTTTGCGTTCTTCATTCTTTAACCATCAGTTTGAGCACCGTTTAAGCACCGGCACCGTTTCAAAAGTACCGGTTTGGCACCGGTATCGGATAAAACCTAAACGATACCCATCCCTACACACTAGTATATTAAACTGACTTCCATTCATTTTCCGAGTGCTTACCTGAACAAAAACAATTACCGTTGCTAACCTAAACCTAAACCTTACCTTCATCGTCAGTTAAATTTAACCTTTAACAAAGTCTTCACCAAAAAAATGTAACCTTTGAAACCTTACTTTGAGGGAAACAAAATGGCACAGAATAAATTCAGACACCTGAAATATACATCCCACCGTTCAGTTGATCCATCTGTTCATAGAAGTGTCAGAAATGGTCTCAGTGGACGGGTGGCTGTCAAGAAGCCTTTCTCAATGAAGAGAAATTAGGAAAAAAAAAAAAGCTGAGTGATGCCAAATTACACAAGAACTGAACTGGATATCAGTGGTAACGGGTCTCGAATCCAAATGAGAAAATTTGTATTCAAATAGTCGTCGACACTTGTAGAGGACAGAAAACAGGCACATTTGTCATGACTTGGAGCTGCATTTCTCTCAGTGTTCTGGAGATCTTCTTAAAAAAATGGAATTACCAAACCAGAAAAGAACCATCGGATTTTAATTCACGGTGCAATGACATTAGACAAGTATCTGATTGGCAATGCCTTCATTTTTTAGCATGGCAGTGATCCCCAAACCACTACCAGTGCAGTAAAAGCACGCCTAGATGTTAAAATTACACAACTCTACCAAGAGAGTTCAGGTTGTGTTGAACAATAAAAGTGTTTTCCATGTTTTCCATGCACCTATTGCACCATTTCCCAGCAAAAAAGAGAGGGATGGCTCAAAAGTTTTATATATATATACCAGCATAGAAACATGCCTGGATGTAATGAACACTGAAGTGATGATGGAGGCAGCTACAGTGCCTTATGGTTGCTGACTGTGCTGCTGTGGTTAGCTGTCAACTGACTGCATGAAGGTTTTGGATTTAGAGATATATGTTTATTTTGGCATTTGAGAGCCTTTGTTTCTGGTCCAGCTGTTGAGGGAAATATTTGTCTTCTTTAGCAGTTAAAGTTTATGTACTTGATTCATACAAGGTGTTAAATAATCAGGCCCCATCTCATCTTAATGACCTTGTAGTACCATATCACCCTATTAGAGCACTTCGCTCTCGCTCTGCAGGCCTACTTGTTGTTCCTAGAGTATTTAAAAGTAGAATGGGAGGCAGAGCCTTCAGTTTTCAGGCCCCTCTTCTGTGGAACCAGCTTCCAGTTTGGATTCAGGAGACAGACACTATCTCTACTTTTAAGATTAGGCTTCAAACTTTCCTTTTTGCTAAAGCATATAGTTAGGGCTGGACCAGGTGACCCTGAATCCTCCCTTAGTTATGCTGCAATAGACGTAGGCTGCCGGGGGATTCCCATGATGCATTGAGTTTTTCCTTTCCAGTCACCTTTCTCACTCACTATGTGTTAACAGACCTCTCTGCATTGAATCATATCTGTTATTAACCTCTGTCTCTCTTCCACAGCATGTCTTTATCCTGTCTTCCTTCTCTCACCCCAACCAATCACAGCAGATGGCCCCGCCCCTCCCTGAGCCTGGTTCTGCCGGAGGTTTCTTCCTGTTAAAAGGGAGTTTTTCCTTCCCACTGTCGCCAAAGTGCTGCTCATAGGGGGTCATATGATTGTTGGGTTTTTTTCTCTATCTCTGAAGCGCCTTGAGGCGACTTTTGTTGTGATTTGGCGCTATATAAATAAAATTGAATTGAATTGAACTGATTCAGTCTCAATTCATGAGCCAGTTTACTGACACAGGTCAGTGTTATTGGTCATGTTTTGAGGCCATATGACTTTAAGGTAAACTATTAAATTAGAATGAAATTAAGTAGTAAGTGTGACATTATTTGGTGTTCGGTTCAATCAAACATTATCCCTCTAAACAGTGAGGTGAAGCAGAAAACATAAATCTGAGTTCTTTAAATTGTCTCCAGTTCTGACTCACTTGTAGAAGAAACTGAAGGACGTCTGCTGATATTAAAGGTCTTTACATTTTGTAGGTGGCAATAGGAACAGGAAATGAGTCAGGTTTAGAGCACTTTTAGAGAAGGCTGAGGTAATGTGAGGCACACCCGGGGCCATCTTTTCAGTGAGACTGTATTTCTTTCTTTTTCTTAGACACAAAGTCTGCAAGGTTGCTTTTCAGTGTGTTCTGTGTTTTTATCTGTCAAACACAGGAAGCGAGGGAAAGTGGCATTCACGGACATTATCAAACGTACCGCAGTCATTTAGTTGACCTTATGCATATTTGTGGGTGTGTGTCTGTGTGTGTGTGTGAGCGGACAGCAGGTTAGACCGGGGTTTAACTGTCACATCTGTTGCCGTGTCGCTCTCCGCCGTGCTGTGAGGATGTCACTCTAAATGTCTCTCTAAGGCTCCGTTTGCCCTCAAAAACCTTCAACAGCAGCAGCTCCACCTGATCCCAGCCAGCTGTCAATCACACTGCCTTCTCTGGCCTTGTGAAGTCCACGCAGGCAGGGGGTGTCACGTAGGTGTGGGTACAAAGTGGTGTATTAAGGCACAAAGTAGTCGTTTTCTTTGATATTCCTGTTGAATCTGGAGAGTATTGCTGCCTGTTCGTCTGACACAGCCAGGATGCTGTTTGACATCTTTCACATCACAAGAGCTGGTTAGCATTCAGAGGCAAGTGCAGGATGGATCACTCTGTTCCAGAGTATCTAATGCGCTCAATATTTAGTAAACAGCCTTTCGTCTCGGGGGGGAATAACCTCTCTGCAGATTTCGTGTCACCGTTTTGCCAGAGATTGATGGGCGCTCCCTAAAACATTGGAGTCTTTTACCGAGTCTAACAGTCATGCTTTTTGCTGCAAATGGTCAATTCGTTGATATGTATCTGACTGAAATTGATGTTAATAGCATCAGCAGCTTTTGCAGCCTGTCACAGCAAATTGCTTTTCACATTAGTTGAACCCACAAGCCTCACAAACCACAATAATCCCGATCCCGTTTTCATAAAGCTGCCTACATACATGTTTAACCCTTTAAAGCCGGTCAGAGCAGCACGCTCTGTTTTGCGTAACTATTTTTAAATCCCGGTAGCTCTGCAACCATCTAAGCTAGCGCAATATTTTTTTTGCATATGAAACCGGAGGAGTTGTACTTACATCTTATGCCATCAGCTTGTCCTCGGTCACAGTTTCCTTCCACATATAGTTTTGCAAAAACTGCATAAAAAGCACTTGCAGCAACAAAAACATAATATTCCAGAAACACGCTTTGCCGATCCGATCAGCTGTTCAAAACACTTCCTATGTTGGAATAGACGTCAGCGAACTTTTGCATGTCCGCCATTACCTGCTCGAAACTGCTCATTTTCGCAGAAATGTAGTTTTTTTTACCATCAGGGCCTCATGAGCCTATACTGGTGTTTTTAAAAGTTATCTTTGACTTTATGACTTTCTGTGTCGTTTCTGGGATGCTTAGGACTCATATTGCACTGCTGGAAATAGTTTATTTTGATGCATATGCTGCTTTTTTGCAAATTTGCATTATAATATTTATTTTCGTTTTTTTCCTGCAGTGTATAAAAATTGGTGTATTTCAAAAATAAAACTATGAAGACACTCAAAATAAATTTCCTGTGGTGGGAAACTATTTTGTGCAACTTTTTTGTATTTACAGTTTTGAGGGATAAGCCTCTTAAATTTCTCTAACTAGAAATATATGTTAAAAAAGCAAAAACTATTTTCAATTTTTTTGTAGTTTATTGCACTTTTTTACAATTTATGTAATTACTATGCACTTAATGCATATATATTATTAAAATCTGGGCTATAATGGTTGTATTGATGTATAGCAACTTGAAATGCTCCCAAAAATGGCTCCACAGCATGTAAAAATATAATATAAGCTCTGGCGGACTTGGTTCTATGGTAGGTCTTAAAGGGTTAAGTCAAGGTTGGTTTTCATTCAAATAAATGATGCTTTCTTGTCCTCTCTCCTTACATGGCCAAGAAAGCATTTCACCTTCTCCAATATGAAGGATTTTACAGTAGCATATGAACACATATGTGAAACACAAAAACTCAGACAACCAATCAAACTTGCATCTACAGTCAATTTAGAATTATCACTTAACCTAACCCCGCTATCTGCATGTCTTTGGACTGTGGGAGGGAGACGAGGTACCCGGACAGAACCCACGCAGACCCGGGGAGAACATGCGAACTCCACACAGAACTGGCTAAAAGCTATTTTCAGAATAAAATGGACTTAGTAATTACTTTTTGAAAGATGAAGTGGAGTCGATCTACGTCCCTACCCTCACCTATGGCCACGAGCTGTGGGTAGTGACCGAAAGAACGAGATCGCGGATACAAGCGGCAGAAATGAGCTTCCTCCGAAGGGTGGCCGGCCTCTCCCTTAGAGATAGGGTGAGAAGTTCGGCCATCCGGGAGGGGCTCAGAGTAGAGCCGCTGCTGCTCCACATCGAAAGGAGGCAGCTGAGGTGGTTCGGGCATCTGACAAGGATGCCTCCTGGGCGCCTCCTGGGTGAGGTGTTCCAGGCATGTCCCACCGGGAGGAGGCCCCGGGGCAGACCCAGGACACGCTGGAGATATTATATCTCTCGACTGGCCTGGGAACGCCTTGGTGTTCCCCCGTATAAGCTGGAGGAGGTGGCTGGGGAGAGGGAGGTCTGGGCCTCTTTGCTTAGGTTGCTGCCCCCGCGACCCGGCCTCGGATAAAGCGGATGAAGATGGATGGATGGAAGATGAAGTGTTTGGTGAACATTATGTACTCTGCTGCCAAACCATTGTTAGTGCCGCTGATAGACCAAAAGTGAAGTAGAGACTTCTTGGCCAAAAAAACAAACCATGTTATTTGTCAGATAATTACATTAAAAATTCAACAAATCCACTTCACTGAACTGAATAAGCTGAGGTGAGATAGCTGCCAGCTTGAGCCCTGTGGGTCAACTCCACGGCAGTCGTGCCTTCGAGCTGTAAGCTGTGATAAAGTTTAAATCATCGAGTTACAGAAAAACTCGCTCTTCTGTTACAAAGAGAGAAACTGCCCGTCTCTTTGGAGCGTCTTCTTGTACAACCAAACTCTGAACAAGATCAAACAACATACAAATTTAAGCTTTAATGTAAAGTCTTTTAATGTGAACATTAAACAACCATCGATGTCTGTCTTTGTTCACCTGTGCAATATCGTCCCTATTAGAAACATCTATTGGACTATTTGTAACTCCTGATTATCAAGCAGTTCTACTTCCCTCTACTCCCTGTTAAATCCAAACTTAAAATCATTATCCTCACATAAATCCTCTTGAATGATGATCTTAAAACGTTCAAACTATCCCAGTAGAGCACTTTGCTCTCAGATTGTAGCTTACTTGTAGTTCATCGTGCTTCCAGAAGTGGGAAGGGAGGCAGAGCCCTGAGCTATCACAGTCCTCTCCTGTGGAATCAACTCCCAGTTTGGATTCAGGACACAGACCCCCGCTCTGTTTTTAAGATTAGTCTTCAAACTTTCCTTTTTGATGAAGCCTATAGTGCATCAGGGACCTCCACCAGCTCTCTGAACATATAGAAGCATAACTAAGGTATACTTCAGGATGATCTGATCCAGCCCTGGGCATTTCTCCTCTTTTCCCTCCCCAGGTGTTGACATGTAACTACTGCATGTTATTTTGCCTGCGGTTTATATTTTCTGCCTGTGGATGGTCTCTCTGTGCTCTTGTTTTCCTCTTCTCTTTCCCCTCACGCCCAGTTGTGCTAACCTGTGATTATCTAAGGCTGAGGGTGATGTGATTACTCTGAAAACTATAGTCTGTGCTCTGAAGACAAAGAAGAAAACTTTGGCTAATAGTGGAAGAGGTTTGTGCTGGCTGTTGATCAATAGGAGCAGCATCAGCCAGCCTTGTGGTCCATCAGCGCTGTACTGGGAACTGTGAAGGGTGACGGGAAGAAATGGGACTCGCTGTAGGCTCATGACAAGAAAAACTGCCACCTTTCATGGGCAATTCCAATCTAATAACAATAAAACACACTTAACCTGCAACAGTCAATGTCGAACCCCCCTCGGCCTCTCCACAAGCACACCTCCCTTCATACCTGCCAGGTCTGATGTGTTTGTGTGACAATGAGGCAGGCAGTGAAAAGTCAGCGGCAGCATACTGATGAGAGAATCAGGCGTCTGATCTAATTGTCTCCAGGCTGCTCCCATCGGGCTCCCCGGGGCTCAATCAGACAGAAATGCATAGTTGGACTTCGATCACTGAGATCTCTGCAAGCTTTTCACACCAGTATCTCTCTGATGAATGCCGCCTCATGTGCCCAGTTAGAGGCTGATTGATGTAATGTGAGTGCGTGCGCTCACTTACCTACATACACGACATGTAGGTTGCTGCTGATGTGTATGTTTACGCTGCTGCTGTTTCATAAAAGCCTTCCAACTCTGATTTTGAAATACTTTTACATTTAAGGACAGCATTTTGGAGGTGAATGCCATAAACAGTGTTGGTCAAGTTACTTGAAAAAAGTAATCAGTAACTAATTACTGATTACTTCCCCCAAAAAGTAATCCCGTTACTTTACTGATTACTTATTTTCAAAAGTAATTAATTACTTAGTTACTTTTTAAAAACACGATTTACAACCTGAATAGGTGATAAAGTGATAGATCTTTCAGCCCAATTCTACTTTTTCTACATAATCCATCATACAAAATGTAATCAAATGGAAAAGTCTCTTTTTAAAACTTGTTTTATTAGTTTTAATCTTTTAACTTTATGCATCAAGCAAAATTTTAATTATATGCAACATTTTCTGACTGGAAGAAATTAGTTTAACATTTAAACCTATTTTCTGCACATTCCAGCACATAAAATAAACTATTTTTTGTGTTTACACTCAGTCTTTCAAATAGATGCAAGTAAAACACAGCAGAAAATAAATAAAGTCAAAGACTAGCAGTCCTGTTGCTCTATTTTCACCTGTAAAGCAGGAGTGGGGTAGGCGGAGGGTTACCCTGGTGCAGGTCTCTGTGAGTTTCCCATTACATCGTAGCTACTCGGTGCTTGCTCGGAAGTTTAGGGTTTTTTTTTCTGCTGTAAAAAGAAGTTTTCTTCCCACGCACAACGGACACTAATGTTTTTTGTCACTTTTTATGGAATCAAACTCAAAGTAAGGTCAGTACTTCCACGCTTTAAACGCTGCACGCTCATACTCTCTCTGCACTCGATATATGATCCATTGTTGATCTGCACACAGCTGTTGTCACCAACGTCGCACTCGCTTACGTCACTGTCATGAGACATTCTTGCAAAAAAATCACGGTTTTAGTAACGCAGTAACTCAGCGTTCCTACAGGAAAGTAACGGTAATCTAATTACTGTTTTTGCAATAGTAATCCCTTACTTTACTCGTTACTTGAAAAAAGTAATCGGATTACAGTAACGCGTTACTGCCCATCTCTGGCCATAAATACGGCTTCGTTCTCTGTGTTTAACTGCAATCCAAGTATATGTGTACATTATGTCAGGTTGATGAATTGCTGTTAAATAAGAGGCTTTATATAGTTTGTGTTTGTGGATTTTGTCTGTGTAAATAATTACATGGCACCATCAGAAATGTAACTTTGCCTCTCCATAAAACTGGAAAAGCTTGGCACTGAACAACATCATCCCAGAGGTCCTCCACTCCAAACTCACTGTATCAGCTCCCATCTGTCAGTGGATCACAAATTTTCTGGCAGCAGGTGAGACTATCAAATTTATAACCAGCTCCTGAGAAACCAGCGCTGGTGCCCTCAGGCATGTGTCTTCTCCCTCCTTCTCTTCTTTCTTGATGTACTTCAGGACAAGTTGGGAAGTTTGCAGACCACTCGATGGTCACCAGGCTCATGAAAGATGGTGATGAAGTCTGCCTATATACAAGAGGTTGAACAGGTTGCATTGTGGTGTGTTCAGAATAACCTGGACTTTAATATGCTCAAAACTGCAGAGATGACAGACTTCAGGCTGAGCCTCCTCTTATCTTATTCAACACCACTGTGTCTGCTGTGGAAACCTTCAGCTTTCTGGGATCCATAATGTTCTAGGACATAAACTGTGCATCCAAACCAGACACGGCTGTCAAAAAAGCCCCCGAGGAGCTGTCGATTCAGTTCTTCTCTACAGTAACCCAATCTGATCTCACGACACAAAAACATCCAAACATCTGCTCGTGTTTGTGTGGCAAAGCATTCCTGGGCAAGAGACTGAACCCTGAGCTGCTCCCGGTGATTTTTTCTGAGTGTGAATGTGCGTGAATGTTACACAGAAAGCACTTAGACATTGAAAAAGTGCTTGTGTGAATGAGTCGGCACTTTAAGTGCTCAAGTACATATATAAGAACCAGCCCATTTAATTGTCCTGCATTCAGGGCTTGTAAATATCCATGTTCAGGACACAGTGATGCACACCCATCACACCCCTCCTGACTCCTCCACTCTGGTATGTACTACACACACTGGGGCTGCCACAAACAATTATTTTGATAGTCGACTAGTCACCGATTAATTTTGCGATTAGTCGACTAATCAGATCATCATCCATTGGACATAAAACATACAGCTTATTGCACCAGCAGCATCTGCTCTTATATAACTATCATTAGCTTACAGCTTTAAGTGTTTAAGGTCTGTGCTAACTAAAAATAAAGACAAGATGATAGTTTATTAAATTTTAATTAAATTTGCAGATTGTTTTGGTGAAGTTTAATAAACTCCTTGCTATCTAAAATATAACAGGACACCGGCGTATATTCTGAGCATCTCACACTTCTGATAATCAGCTGTCTGCTTGACGTTTATTCAGCTGTGTAAAAACTATAACTTTAATCTCAGCCAAACCGATTTACTCAGGAACAAATAAAATACAAAAAAAGCCAAACAATAACATTTTAAGTTATCTAAATGACTTTTATATGTTTAACCTGAGTAGCGAAAGACGGCGGTGGGTTTGAAAATTATTTGCGGGAGTCCGGTGTTCTCTAGTGAGCCTAGCCCCCGGCTAGCTATCGAGCTAGTGGGTAACAGACATCTCCGAAAACGTCGGAGCGCTTTTGAAAATATGTGGTGTCTTGATAAACTGAGCAGATATTTGAGGTTTACACAGTTACTCACCTGAAAATATGTTAAATGTTTATTTTGTGACCCAGAAAGAATAATAAGAGTAATATTAAAACTAACTACCTGCCGCCATTGTTGACAACTGAGCTGGGCTGCGCTATGAATTCTGGGACACAGCTTCTTCTTCTTCGGGGTTTAACGGCAGCTGACATCCTTGTACATGCAGTGCTGCCATCTTCTGTTTCAGTCCGTTATTACACTCTTAAATCCTACTACTTATTCCTGCGTCTTTTGTGAAGCTTCAAACGACGCGTCGACTATTAAATCAGTCGTTGACGATTTTGATAATTGACGTAATCGTGACTAGTCGACTAATCGTGGCAGCCCTAGCACACACACACACACACACATGCAGTTTCTTCATCACTCTGAAGAACAGTTAAACACACACACAGACACACACACACTGTGTGGGACACAAATACTTGTGCAATAAAACCTGTCAGCACTAAATATTTACTGTATGTACAAAGTGAATCAAAGCAGGCTGCATAAACACTGTCTGCTGTTCATGTCTAGATACTGTCAAGTCCACATGAATATATTATAACCAGTTATCCAGTCCATATTTATTCCATTGTCTTTGCACTTTGACCTCTCGTGTATTTAAATCTGTACTTATGCTGCACATATTTTCCTGTATATGTTTATTCTATTAAGTACATCAACAGTAATGAAAAACCAGAGTCCTTGTGTTTTTGCACCTACTCGTTCAATAAAGCTAATTTGAATTATGGTGCTATGAGTTGCCTCCAGAACTGAGAGAACCAGCCTATTGCACACACACAAAAAAACCCACATCCCCTATAGTAACCTCCACTGCACTCCAAATCAACCTCCAGACTCTAAGGAGGGAGCCTGTCATTAGTCAGGGAGCTTGATGTTAATTAATTAGTATAGCCTAGCTTCCCTGTGCCCATGCCGCATGCTCCTGGGGAGCCCACAGAGTTTTACCCCAGAAGCCTCGAAGGGGCCAGAACTGTGCACGAAATGGATGAGGGGAGAACTAATAATATAAGAAAAACAAAACAAGAACAAGGTGGTGATGCAGAGGGAGGAGGGATGGCTTGAATAGCTGGGCTAATAACGATAACAGCAGTTATCACTATTGTGTGACGCTGTGTGGATTCTGAAGTGCAGGATGGAGAAAGCAGAGCGAACTACAAAACTGAGCCTTCAGTGCAAAGACCAAGTTCAGTGTCCAAAAAGGAGACGCAAAAGGCAAAAATATTAAAGAGTTAAAACATTTCACAGAGCAATATAAAGTACACTACTTTTCTAGTCTTACTGATCAATCAAATCATTCATTAAACACACACTGACACAGCGCTTTCTTTATATTTCAAGCACTTTAATGCCCAATTTATGATCACCAATTATCCCAACATGTATGTCTTTGGATCACATCAGCTGATGGTTCTGCTGGTATCCTTCTAAATATAGAAGTGGTAAATCTCATATAGGGAGTGATATTTAACTCGCTTTAGCCTGCCTACAAGAAGGCAGCAAGAAGGTCCTGGGTTCATGTCCACCAGCCAGATGGAGCCCTTCGTTGTGCAGTTGGCATGTGGGTTCTCTCCAAGTAGTCCAAGTTTCTCCGAATGTCCAAAACAAGCATGTTTAGGTTGAATGGTGATTCTAAATGGACTGTAGGTGTAAATGTGGGAGTGAATGGTTGTCTGTCTCTCTGGATTATCCCTGCGACAGGCTGGTGATTTGTACCCAGCTTGGGAACAGTTAATAATCACACAAACCGACTGTGCCAGCACTTTATATTATATAGCCATAAACTCTACAAGTACTATGAGGGATAGTACTTATAGTCATAGCAGTTTTTCTGCAACATCCTCAGCACACCTTTTTCTCACTGTAGCAGTTTGTGTTTTCCCTTCCAAATAAATTAGTCTGACCTTTTCTGACCCGTCTGATTAAATTCTGCTTGTGTTTTTGCCTTTTTCACATTCTCTTTTGATGTTGCCTCACACTCACATTTCAGCAAATTAGTGTAATTTCACCATAGCCGAGCGTGGCTTTGGCTCTGTTGTGTAATTACGATAAATTCAATGTGTACTGTAATAAATCAAAATTATTTTTGAACATTGGGGCGCAGACACATAAGCTTGAACCTGTCCTAGTGAAACCTTAATTCTAAAGAAGCTGTAATAACATGTGATTCGGGTCCTCGTCTCCGCGGTGCCGATGTGGCCTAGCCCGGGCCTTTTGACATTTCCTGGAGGCACCGGAGGCTCTAAAGGGACGAGAGTTAACGGAAAGGTGAAGCGTGATTAATGAGAAGATGGACAGAGAAAGACAGCAGAGGGAGAGATGAAGGATGAGGATGGAGGGAGGCGGGAGCAGAAAACAGCAGGGTGTCGGTGCTGATGTCAGAGGAGACAGACGTGATCTCGGTGGTTTGCTTTGACAGAGCAGCATGAAGTGCACTTATTCTTAAGCTAGAGTGATACTATTAACTCTAACTTCACACCGCAGGCCTTCGTTCTCAATTCTGATTCAAACTGTTATCAGAGTTCGCTAAAGATTTCGATGTAATTCCCAAAATCGTTTGGTTTGTTCTTTGCAGTTTTTTTCTGACTTAAACTTTGGAAAGTTTAAATGCCTTTCTTTATTTGCTGGACTAACCATCCCTCCATCCATCTATCCCTCCATCCATCTATCCCTCCATCCATCCCTCCATCCATCCATCTATCCCTCCATCCATCTATCCCTCCATCATCCATCTATCCCTCCATCCCTCCATCCATCCATCCATCTATCCCTCCATCTATCCCTCATCCATCCATCCATCCATCTATCCCTCCATCCATCCATCTATCCCTCCATCCATCCATCCATCTATCCCTCCATCCATCCATCCCTCCATCCATCTATCCCTCCATCCCTCCCTCCATCCATCCATCTATCCCTCCATCCATCCATCCATCCCTCCATCCATCTATCCCTCCATCCATCCATCCATCCCTCCATCCATCCATCCATCTATCCCTCCATCCATCCATCCCTCCATCCATCTATCCCTCCATCCATCCATCTATCCCTCCATCCATCCATCCCTCCATCCATCCCTCCATCCCACGGTTGACATGGTGCTGGAGACTATTCCAGCTTTCATAGTTGGGTACTCCCTGGGCAGGTGGCCAGTTTGTCACAAGCGTAACATAGAGAGACAAACAACCACACACTTTCACATCCAAACATCACATTCAAACATGTTAAAATATAAGCTTAGCCCAGATAAGTTCGATAAGGTGATTTGCTCCATTTTTGCTCCTTTATTTTCACTGTGACTTTGATTTTCCCACCTGTCAAAACTGCCTCGTTCATAATTTCAGTCACTACGCTCTTGTCTAATGATCTATCTGCCCATGTCCTCTGAGACAATCAACTCCCTCTTTCAGGCCATTTGTCATGTATTCCTCCTCCTCCCCATTTCCACCTCATCTAGCTTTTCCAGGGGGTCTTATTTAAAGTCTCCATCAGCCACCTGCTTACACTAGTGTCTAAACTTCAGGGGGTCTAGCTTTTCTTTGGAGTCTAACTACCAAAAATCCCTCCATTTCAAAGTTTTGCATTTTCCCCCAAATGATCTGTCCTCGCTGAGCCGGTGTTATGACTCTGTGACAGGCAGTGCAATGAGTTTACATTTTCACACATGAACTGCAGCCCTGAACTTTTCTTCACATCACTCTAGGGAGGTACACACGAGGGCATAAATGTCTGATACAGCTGGATTGGATAATAAATGGTCTTTAACCTGCCAGCTCTCTTTTCCAAAGTCCGTGTGACATTCAATTGTGGCCAAGTGAGAATAACACTGAAAATTAGCTTTTGAATTCCCAGTGAGCAAATAGATTCCTGTATCATCTACCTGACAATACCCTTAGATAAAAAAGAGAAGAGACAAAGTAATGACATCATATCTGAAACAGACTGTTTGGTGCTGCGTTACATGTAAGAAAGAACAAGTTTGGTCCAGGCCTCATTCTCAACATTGTCAGCTGTTATTGTGTAAAAATGGCTATTAAATGTCACAGAGCAGAGATACAATATATGGTGAATAGGGATGGGTATCGTTTAGGTTTTATCTGATACCGGTGCCAAACCGGTACTTTTGAAACGGTGCCGGTGCTTAAACGGTGTTCAAACCGGTGCTTAAAGAATGGAGAAAACAAAATTGGTCCAAAAACCTCTCATGTTCAGCTGTTTTTTTGTAAAAAGATAACAATGTTAGCCTTTTCTGCAGCTATAGGGCATATATGGTATCACTCTTGGCTGGAAGCAGTGCTTAAACAATGTAAAAAACACAAACGTTGTCCAAAAACCTCTCATGTTTAACTGTTTTCCACTTTTCTTTGGTCATTTTAGCCTTTTTGGTGAAGGGAGTATCTGCCATCAAACAAGAAGACAGCCGCATGTAGCTATGATGGTGTTTGCTAGTTCACCTTACATGCATTAATGTAATAACGTGGTTAGCCTACTCAACATAAATTACACACGAACAACATTAAGCTACTCACGCAGAGAAGAACGGCTGCTGCTGCATCATCATCCTCATCATTTCTGCTACACTGGCAGGGCTAGGGGCCAGGACTCTCCTCTTCGGGTTTTTGGGGGATGTTGCAAACTCCGGGTCCGATAACAGGCACCACACCAGCAGTAGATGTGCTCGGTGTGAAGTCTCGCAGCAAGCTATCAAATACGGCGCATTTTTCGGCTTTTAAAAAAACGCTATGCGTCGCCAGGTGTTTCATCAGATTTGAGGTGTTACCTCCTTTGACAGTATCACAGTATCAGCTTAAAGCACTTGTTGCAGCTGCTGAGTTTGCATCTTTTGCTGTGAAGTACAGCCAGACTTTGACCGCTTCGTCTTGGGCATTTTAATCTGTAGCTCTGCTCTAAAAGAACGTACGTACCTGGACCCGCCTACTATCCTCGGAAACGTAAAATGATTGGCTAGAATTCAAAGTGTATGACATCTCAGGAAAATAAAGCACCGTCAGAACCGGTGCCATACCGGTACCCATCCCTAAAAGCACTGCAACACAGCAGAATGTGCTGGTTTGGCCTTTTAATTACTGTAGTTTCTATTAGCAATCGCTGAATTGTTCTTTTAATGTCATTATAAAGAAGAACAAGTCACAAACTTTAACATGATTTTTATTTTTTGTCTGCACTAGAACACAGTGAAGGAAGACAGAGAAAAACTGACTTTAGGCTCTCTCAGCTGCAGTCCAGCTGTCTTATATGGCTTAGCCCAGAGGGTTGTCAATGTTCCCCCCTTACAGTAGGTCATAAAGTTTTACTGATGTAGGCAGCACCACCCTCAAGGCTAGAAAGTGTGAGTGTGAAAGTTTAAATGGCTATACATTTCACATTTTGCAGCAGTTTTTCTCAAGTTCAGCTTTGTCAGCTTGTCTTCGGGTCATGATTTAATTAAACTGAACCACAGGGATCTAAACTGCTTCACCTACTTGACTCCGGATTTCCCATTATCAAAAAAGGAAAAAAACTGCAGATAAATACATGAAGGGAAAGGATTTAATGACTGCGGAAAGTTTATAGACCGACGTATCCAAATGTTTACGCCACAGATCAAAAAACATTGAGTTAATACAATTTTTAAAAACTCAAAGATGAAAAGCTGCATAAATAAAAGAACATATCCACGTTCTCCGAAAAACAGGTGGTGAGATGTGCTCTGATCTCTGTATTGGCAGCAAATATATACAACATGCACATAAAAAGCAACAGCTGATGTTCATCCTCTCAACTGGAAGACGTTTCAGTGAACGCACATTTAATGCAATTGAAGTGAAGACCCCCTCTTTGTATTTTAACCCTTTTACTTAAAATTATAGATGACATATGATTGAAAGCAATCTTAAATTTGTTATTGGAGATCTGACAGATTAAAACAAATTCTTAATAAATGCAAATCTTCATCATGTTTTTGGATGCTGCATGTGGTGTGGTTTTGTCAGGAAGCTGCAGAACAATCCATCCACAAACTGTCCTTTTATGCCAAATCATTAGTGGAGCACTGGTTGCTTAGGTCCAGCGGCTGTAATAATTATGCAAATTGTGCATAATCAATGCACATAAATTATGATTTTGCACTATGATTAGCGGTTTGCATCCTTACACGAATACAGTCCTATGCCCAGTTTGCTTCCCCAAATGCTGCATGCGCATGTTTTACAGTGAGCTGGCTTACATCCCAGCACAGCAGAGGATACCATGTGGATTTAACCTCAGTCAGCAGTGAGTTTGCTTGCAAGAAAAAAGAGAAACGATGAAGTTTAAGTGAAGCCATGCCTGTAAAGTGTGCAGATATCCAAAATTGGATTATTCCTGAATATAGAATAATCCACTGCTCATTAAGGCTGACACTATCCATACATTCATTCATATGACCACAGATAAGTCAGCTGTGCTTCTCTCCTGCACTCCAACATTTGCCCCTGAGTCTCATAACAAGTATGACTTGGTTTGGAAGCAGCTAACGATGTGATGGAGCGCTGGCTTCTGTGCTTCTGTGGGAGGCTGTATTCTGCTTGATTTATCCTCATTAGGTGCAGCGCTGAAAGATAGCAGCTGAGAATGCTCCAAACACGCGGTGAAAAGTGCCAATACAGGATGTCAACGAAAATTATGACACAGGGGAAAATGGGTAAATCAAGTACTGCTAAGTGCAAGTGTACAAATGACCAGCAGAGAGAGTTCTTTAATTAGTTTGTTTTCTCTAATAGAGTGCATTAAATTAAAGCTGATTCAAGCTGCACGCACTATAATGAAACACTATATTATGTGAGTGCTACTCTAATGTAAAATGCAAGCAATTTTGTAAGCTTTCAGGCATAACAACATTTAGAAAACATTTTTGTGTGAAAGGCAACGCAGCCGTGATGTAAACTTTTAAAAGCTGATATGCTCAACTTGGAATAAAATAAATGTACTTTCAGTTTAGCTCTCGTTTATTCCAACTCCATAGATTAATACAGCATCTACAGTAACACCAATCTGCTATGTTAAAGAGAGCTGAGCGTGAAGGCATTTTTCTGCCCTAATCTTGGCTACAAGGTGTGGGTAGCGAGCAAAACAATCATAGAGGCAGAAAAGAGATTCTTCTGGAGGGTGTGCGGGCTCTCCCTCGGAGAAAGGCTAATCCCACTTGTCAGTCGTTTGGGACGGTGTCCGAGCACAGTTGCTACACCAACCGTATCAAAGGGAGCCAACTCAGGTGATTCTGCATCTGACTAAGAAGCCTCCTGCATGCCTTCTAGGCGATGTGTTTCTGGCATGTCCAACTGGGAGGTGACCAGGAACAAACCCAGAACACAGCTCTTGGCTGGCTGGGGAACATCTTGTGGCTGGGAAGAAGCATCTCTGCTTAAACTGCTGCCTCCACAACCTGGAGTGGGATTAGTGGTAGCAGGCAGATTGGTGGATGGACTACAGGTTGACAATAGGTGGCATTCCAGTTTCATAACAAAATCTGTGATAAGTGGGTTCACAACACAAAAGATATTAGTTTACCAGTAAGGCCCTTCCACTGTTGACGTGCGGTATTCTTTCATTCTGGCCTTCAACCTTACTCGACTATTAAAATAGATGAAATCTTAGCCTGCTAGATGACTGGTTAAGACAACTCAATTCAATTCAATTTTATTTATATAGCGCCAAATCACAACAAAAGTCGCCTCAAGGTGCTTCATAGATACAGAGAAAAACCCAACAATCATATGACCCCCTATGAGCAGCACTTTGGCGACAGTGGGAAGGAAAAACTCCCTTTTAACAGGAAGAAACCTCCGGCAGAACCAGGCTCAGGGAGGGGCGGCCATCTGCTGCGACCGGTTGGGGTGAGAGAAGGAAGACAGGATAAAGACATGCTGTGGAAGAGAGACAGAGGTTAATAACAGATATGATTCAATGCAGAGAAGTCTGTTAATACATAGTGAGTGAGTAAAGTGACTGGAAAAGAAAAACTCAATGCATCATGGGAATCCCCCGGCAGCCTACGTCTATTGCAGCATAACTAAGGGAGGATTCAGGGTCACCTGGTCCAGCCCTAACTATATGCTTTAGCAAAAAGGAAAGTTTGAAGCCTAATCTTAAAAGTAGATATAGTGTCTGTCTCCCGAATAAATAAAAGAATAAAAATGTTAACTAGTTCCTCATTAATATTCATAGATTATTTGACTGTCAACTTGCTCTTTGCAGCTTTCCAGGATTCCCATTCCTAAAATATGCTCAGAAAAAATATCTGAAAAGACTTGGCTGTGCTATAAACGGTCGAACCTTGTTATTGTTGATGCTGTGTATTTGGAGCTGACTATTTGTTGAGCTGCTACAGTGTTGTTTGCAAAGCCCTCATAGTGTTGAGGCCCATTGGAGCCTTTTCAAGCTTCACCTGACACGGTGAAACAGATAAGTTTTCCCTTTTGTTTTGCTTCTACGGATGCATCGAGGACAACATAGCTGACTGTAGGGCAGAAATCCTGCAGAAGGCTGAATTTCCATACTAGAACAGTCATATCTGCTATAACATGTCCCCATCTCTCTATTAAATGAAAGAGCAGCATGGCAGCTTGGTGTTTTGCACTGTTGCCTGACATTAAGAGGATCCTGGGTTGAGATGCATATAGGACCCATGCTGTGTTTTTGTAGATTTGCTTTCAGTGCTTTGGTTTGTCCTCTCATTGAACAACATGCTACGGTATTACTGTGTACAGGGTGGGCCATTTATATGGATACACCGTAATAACATGGGAATGGTTGGTGATATTAAAGTCCTGTTTGTGGCACATTAGTATATGTGAGGGGGCAAACTCCTCAAGATGGGTGGTGACCATGATGGCCATTTAGAAGTCGGCCATCTTGGATACAACTTTTGTTTTTTCAATAGGAAGAGGGTCATGTGACACATCAAACTTATTGGTAATGGCACAAGAAAAACAATGGTGTGCTTGGTTTCAACGTAACTTTATTCCAAGATGGCCGACTTCTAAATGGCCACCATGGTCACCACCCATCTTGAGGAGTTTGCCCCCTCACATATACTAATGTGCCATAAACAGGACTTTAATATCACCAACCATTCCCATGTTATTACGGTGTATCCATATAAATGGCCCACCCTGTATTTAGGCCCGAGGCACTTTAGCAGAAAAGATTCCTAATCAGGAGTTTCACTTCCTGGTAAAATGAAAGTTAAAGAAATAAAGGTTTGTATACTTTATAAATCTGCATTCACTGCAAGGTTATTTCTGGATGAGGTTTAACTTGATCCCACCAATACTCCATAACAAATCCACCATTAAACTTTGTAGTGGTTCATGGATCATTACCCTGTTAATACAGTGCAAAGTGGTGCGATCGTATCATTTATTTATACGATGACTGGCCGAACATGTCCAAAATAGATTTCAGAGTTAAAACTCAAAGGTTGTAAACTCTTACGAGGATAGGCGAACATTTCCTGTGGCGATTATAGATCGAACACGTATCCGTGATAGTTTGTTTACCACATCTGTAGAATTTTAGTTCAGCCTGACCAATTTCAGAGCACAGCTCCCTGGGAAACAATTCAGCACTGAGTGGATTATCCTGCGGTCAAATAAAGCGAAAGTAAATGGGACCAGAGGGAACGCTGTAAACGGAGAGTTAGGATACGCCCCGAGTTCGTCTAATTGGTCCACGGGGAGCAGCTAAGGGTGCCTTACTGTGAAACAGAGACCTCTGAACAAGGAAACAGGGCGACTTCAAACACCGTTTAAAATACTGGCCTATATTAACTTTCAGAGTCTGATTTGTTTTGAGGGCAGAGAGTCGACACACACCAGTGTGAGCCTGGCTTCAGTCTCAGTTTGTGTGCAGTTCAGTGTCATTTTTAATCCAGGCTGTAGCAAACCGGGGTCATGGGAGCAATTTTGTTCACAAATGTGAGACAGGTGTGTTTTAGCTAATGAGCTGAGAGACAGCACACAGTTTCATTTGATGCATACATTATTATTTTTTTCTCCTTTGACTTTTATTCATGTTTTTGGAACTACAAACTTCACTGTGTTGCATTTTGGCTCCGTTTCATGTTGATTTAAACAAACAAATAACAGTTTATGAAAAACAAGTACACTTTATAAATATTTTAAAGGGTGAGATGGTGAGTTTTCTTTTTGACTAAGTGCCAGACAATAAAAAATTAATTTAAAACCTACATTCATATTTAAATATTCATATTTAAACACAGTTTTTGATAAAATCCATGGGCGCTAAAACCAAACTTAACAGGTAAATGTCTATCTTTGCCCTTTTAAGGCAAGGTGAAGTCTGCTAATCCAAAAGAAAGCCTTTCTTCTTGTGTCCACCAGCGGTGTGTGTTGGATATGAGAATGTATTCCAGACCACCTGCACAAAATGACCCAGAACAGAAGAGTTTATGGATAGAAAGTGATGGATTATCAATCCCTGAATCCATACGAGAGCCAAGAAGAATGAAATGAAATCTTGCTTGGAGCAAAACCATATTTAGCTACCCTGAAACATACGATGTGTTAGTCCATCTATCAAAACTTTTCAATTTTACTTCTGTGTGTGCGAGCCAGAAAGTTTTGGCTTCTAGCTCACAACTAAACACTCAGTAATTTACTAAAAACAGATGGTCAGTATGGTTCGTTTAAAATCTTATCTAAACAGGAAATGGCCTGTATTTGTATAGCGCTTTTCTGGTCCCTAAGGACCCCAAAGGATGATTCAGTCATCCACCCATTCACACACTGGTGATGGCAAGCTACATTGTAGCAAGCTACAGGGGCGCACTGACAGAGGTGAGGCTGCCGGACACTGGCGCCACCGGGCCCTCTGACCACCACCAGTAGGCAACGGGTGAAGTGTCTTGCCCAAGGACACAACGACCGAGACTGTCCAAGCCGGGGCTCGAACCAGCAACCTTCCGATTACAAGACAAACTCCCAACTCTTGAGCCACGATCGCCACACAGTAGACAATTTAATTTTTCTGGATTATTTTCAGCAGTTTGTTTCTTGAGTAATTCTTGTCCTCACCACTACACCCAACCCCAGGTTCTCCCACCTGCCAAATCCCACTTCAACCCCTGCACATTAGGTTTGCTGTGGAATTTATGTATTAACAAACTCATGTGAGCTCCAGCAGATTTTTCATTACACACAGGCTGTGATCAACAAGATATTACCAGATTACCATATACATAAATTCCATTGTACTTATATAGATAGATACCTTAATGTAGTGCATCACTGTAAACTTTATCATAGTACTGCAAACTAACCTTTGCCTGGCATCTTCATGCAACCTTTGAATAACTAGTTTAGCATGAACCTCCACAAAAACATAATTAAACCACAAATCTTCTAAGTTATGAATCCAATAAACTGATTTAAAAATTCTAAGATGAATTAGGCAATTACCTAGAAAATTAAAATTCCCAGTTTATGTTTTTTTATATAATTTTTGACTCGCTGAGGGGTCAAAAATAATCTGTCTCTCTTCTTAAAAAATATATTTTTCTCCGTCTCTCCGTGCGGCACATTACCGTAGGAACACAGCAGCTTTAAGCTCACAAACACATTTTGTGACAAATTGTGCAGAAACATTTAGTCTGTTTGAAGATATTTGTTTGCAATAAAAGTTACCTGCCACTTAAAGTGTTATTTCATGCTTTAGTAGCTAACTAGATGCTTCAACTTTACCATGAACTTGCATGAGAGAGACAGAGGGATGTGTTACGAAATGCTCAAAGCTTCTAAACCAGGATTTCACAAACCACTGGCTGATGCCAGTTGCTGTGGCATCCTTTGGTTAGGATGCATCACTGCTTAATTTGACCATTTGTTGAGACTTGTTGCCTCAACTTTTAATTGAATATGAACCACAGAGAGCAAACGACGTGCCATTCACAGCTGAATGTAGCGTTTAAATTAAATGTGACACAATGACGAATCACCAAAACTCTGTTTACAAGCCCTGATTCATTTTAAATTAGGCAGTAATTAGACTAACAAGCCCAACAAAATAAATGTTTCCTCTCAGCAAAACAAAGACAACAAAACTGTGTGATTGCACCATAAACTCTCTATCCGGGGGTCCTCAGCATGATAAAAAGAGAAAAGTTTGCGGTTCTAACGCAAAGTGGAGGTACTCGTTTCACACAGTGTTTGATAGATTTTCAAATTAAATTGGTGACTTAGGAATAAGGCGGCGATGTGAAGTGCGCAGAGGCTCAGTGATCCGGCGTTACACCAAGTGTTCCTCCGCTAATGACTGTTTATGGAAGGCTGCCTGCGTGAATGAATGTTAATGACTTTCTGCGAAAAAGCTTTTTGAAGAAGCCGTCGCCCCCAACGAATATGAGGACTTTCTTGCAAGAGCTCACACACATCCATGTACTCTATAGCACACCAACACACACACAAACCACAATTTAAAGAAACTCCGTTCACATCGACACGACCGCAAAAGCACCAGATCTGACAGCTTGTGTAGTTGTGAATATACGGTTTTAGAAAAAGTATCGTTGCCTGTCAGACTTCCACAACACGAGTAAACAACAAATGTATTCATCTACATGTGCAAGTGAACATACACGTACAGATGCTGTGTGTGTGTGCTCTTCATCCAGTTTGCTATGCCCCATTTGCCATCTCATTTGCTCACTGAACCACATCTCTTTGTCTATTGCATTGTTTTTTTCCCCCCACCATCTCTAATTAATGTTGCCTCTGAGAGAGTCGTTTGCTTCTACATCACCGCTGCATGCTCTTTGGCTAATTACAGCACGGTACAGGGAGATGAATGAGGAGTGATGCAGGTCAGAGGCTTTGAAGTTAAAAAAGATCTCCAAGTCTCATTTTCACATTTCAGTGAAAACATTTGCTCGTCAAAATATCACACAGAGAGTAAAAGCAAAGTTTCTTTGCATTGCTCACTTTGAGATATAATTACCTGTACTGGAGTAGTTTTGTGGTGATTCTCACATCATTTTTCATCTGAGTATTTACTATAAAGTAGACAATGAGTTCACCATTTTGTAGCTGTGTAGAAAGAATGGTGGAGCAGTGGTTAGCGTGGTTGTGTCGACTCTGGCTGGGACCTTTCTGTGTGGACTTTGCATGTCCTCCCCGTGTTTGCATGGGTGCTTTCCTTGTACTCTGGCTTCCACCCACAGTTCACAGACATGCAGTTAGTGGGGTTAGGTTAATTGGTGTGCATGTGAGTGCAAATGGTTGTGTGCGTTAGCCTCGAGGGCCGGTGTCCTGCAGGTTTTAGATGTGTCCTTGATCCAACACAGCTGATTTAAATGGCTAAATTACCTCCTCAACATGTCTTGATGTCCTCCGGAGGCCTAGGAACGAACTAATCATTTGATTCAGGTGTGTTGACCCAGGGTGACATCTAGTGCGCAACGACGTAATGGGAAATTCACAGAGAAACTCGCGGATTCTTCCACTGACCGCTGTGGCACACCTGCACCAGGGTAACCCTCCGCCTACCCCACTCCTGCTTTACAGGTGAAAATAGAGCAACAGGACCGCTAGTCTTTGACTTTATTTATTTTCTGCTGTGTTTTACTTGCATCTATTTGAAAGACTGAGTGTAAACACAAAAAAAATTATTTTATTTTATGTGCTGGAATGTGCAGAAAATAGGTTTAAATATTAAACAAATTTCTTCCAGTCAGAGAATGTTGCATATAATAAAATTTTTACTTGATGCATAAAGTTAAAAGATTAAAACTAATAAAACAAGTTTAAAAAAAAGAGACTTTTCCATTTGATTACATTTTGTATGATGATTATGCAGAAAAAGTAGAATTGGGCTGAAAGATCTATCACTTTATCACCTATTCAGGTTGTAAATCGTGTTTTTAAAAAGTAACTAAGTAACTAAGTAATTACTTTTGAAAATAAGTAATCAGTAAAGTAACGGGATTACTTTTTTGGGGAAATAATCAGTAATTAGTTACTGATTACTTTTTTCAAGTAACTTGACCAACACTGGTACTGACACACTTGTATGTATCAGGTGACGGCAGAGAGAGCACCCAAATACACAGGCTATGTACTATAAAGCAGGATGTATAGGCTTATCCAGGTGACTTCAGCCTGCTGGGGTACATCACTATGGTCATTTGTGCTGGAGACCGAACCAACCCAGGAGTCACTGCAACATTTAAGACTGATCGATACTCAAGCACAACTTTATTCCTCTATTTTTTTCTTTTTGCCTGCAAACAATTACTCAACAATTCCACTTGTAAAAGGATTAATATGTGATCCTGAAACAGGCCAGCTATTTGTTGATCTTATATCAACTTTGCACAGCCGATGCCTACGTTTGAATTGTATTTACACATTTAATCTTTAGTTGCTGTCAGACTAAACTCCACAGAGGCCGCAGCTGAAATAATAAAAACTAAAACTGTCTAAACATTCATTTAATGGGATAGCAATTGCAATCCAGATTCTCCCGTTTCTTAATGACAGAGCTGTGAGAAGTCCATTAACACACACAGTGTAAATCTTTGTTGGCTTCCCTTCTTGGCTTCAAATAGGTGAGATTTACTATTAATATAGCAGGCCTCTTTCTGTCTCATGGACCAATGACTGAAGCTCACACACGCACACACAGTGCTTTTAATACTATACTACTGTTCAGTGCGTTGTCACATCGATTCATCTGCAGTTGTGTTGCTTTCAGTCCGTTTCATGTGTTTAACTTCTTCATATTTTTCTGATATCTTGTTTTTATCTTCCTTTAGAAGATCAGTCTGCTGCCAGTAGACCCGTCCATGTTTGTGATTGGCTGCTGACTCTGAAACTTTCATGTAAATCTGCTCATAGATGTGACGAGACTCTGGGTTAACTCGTTGCATTGATGGCTACCTTTGTTTGACCTCTTACTGCACAGGTCTCAAACTCCAGTCCTCGAGGGCCAGTGTCTGAAACTTTTCCATGTGTCCCTGCTGCAACACACCTGAATACAATTAGTAGGTCATTAGCAAGAACTTGACTGCATGCTGAGGTAGCAATTTAGCCATTTGATTCATGTTATAGCAGCTCACAAATGAATGAACATGGTGCAGTAAAAGTACTTTTAGAAATACTTTTTCCCCCTCTTTTAAAAAAAACAACAACAAAAAAACAAACTTAACATTTTATTTAAATTTACTTGAGTAGGGTTAGGGGTTGCCACCTCGACATGCTGTAAAGTCTTCCTAATGACCTACAAATTTTATTCAGCTGTGTTGCAGGAGGGACATGCAAAAGTGTCAGGACACCTGCCCTCGAGGACTGGAGTTCGACACCCCGGATATCAGGCTAAGTGAAGCCAGATTATAGAAATATAACCTGGGTTATTATTATTTCTTACTTCACCCTGTGGAACGCCAGGACTGCCATAATGAATTAATTAAATACACCATTAAATAATTAATTAAATGTGGCAATAATTAATTAAAATGGGAAATAATTAATTAAATAAATAGTTATGACACATGTAATTAATTAATTATTGACACATTTAATTAATTATTTATGTATTTCACATTTTAATTAATTATTGCCACATTTTAATTAATTATTGCCACATTTAATTAATTATTTAATGGTGTATTTAATTAATTCATTATGGCAGTCCTGGCGTTCCATACCAGGACTCAAACTCAAGAAAAATGAAGAAATGAGCCTCTGTCAGAGATGCAGACACAGGTGGAAACAAGCAAACAACAAATACCAAAATAAAACAGAAAACTGAAAGATGAAGAAACCAGCAGAGATAACTGTAACTGTAATAGTTACATGTATATTCTTAATTTTTTTAAATAATAGTAAGAATTAAGTACATTTAATTGTTTTGGGGGGGAATATGGCGCCATTTATGACTCAATATTTATTCAGCAGCTCGGGTTTGAAAATTCTGGTGAATCGTGCAATACTGATCGTCATGAGCTGTGTGCGGCAGGCATAGAGGACCCGAAATGCAGGCTCAACGGCAAAATGAACTCAAAACCCAGCTTTATTGCTGGGGAGGGAAAAAATACTGGAAACTAAACTCATCACACACAGACACACGGGACCGGGAGGAAGCAAAACAGAACACGAGGAACTATCAAAGTAAAACAGGAAACATGAGACGCACACTGAGACAAGGACTTGACAAAGCGACGGGGAAAGAACAGACATGAAAACATAACATGTTCACAATGAGACACAAGGCACAGCAACAAAACATAAGAACTAGAAATCAGGAAATACTAACGATAACTTGGGGAAACACAAAGGACTGTACCATTAGAAAGACAACATTATAGAATACTGATAAGTCAAACTGGATCATCAGAGCCAGGTACCCCAACAATGCTTTGGTGTAACCCAGCGAGTATGTAGAAATGAAGGAATCTATTACTATAATAAAGATTTTCAAATGCTACAGTATACTGTACTTTTTGGAGTTCATTTGGCTGTACTCTTCATTATTTCTACACTCTGAGTGTAGAAGACGCCGTCACATCACCTGAGTTTGACTTCTCTCCACTGGCTTTACGTACATCTTAGAATCGATGTGGAGGTTTTACTGCAGCCCAAAGCTGCAGAGCAGAAATGTTGACCTCTTATATGCCCGTTTGAAGCTCTGGATCCTCAGGTGGATCCTTGTGGCTTTTCCAAAGATCAGGCATAAATCCAAAGGTGACTGTTTGGCCATCACACCCTCTCGACTGGTGAGTGACCTCGCTGAGAAGTTTAGTCTCAGTGAATCTTTCTAAACTTTCCTTAAATCAATTCTCAAAACATTTTTATAGACTTCCTTTTATGTGATGTTTTGTCTTTTACTCTTTTGTTGTGTGCTTAATGTCTCTCGTTTGGAACATTTTGTTAATCTTGTTTTTCATAGCTAATCCTTTTATTGTCATTAATATTTAATATCATTTTTTCTTATTTTAAATACATCTGAACTTTGGGATTTATTTGTTATTGGTTTATTTTGTTTGACGTTATTTTTTAAATTCACCTTCTGAATACTCTGCTTTTTGCTTCTCTGGTAAAGCACTTTGTGAACTTTGCCCCTCATTTCTGCTTCACTTACCTTTTGATTGTCTTGAATTAATTCTGTCCTCACATAAATCCCTGGAATACCTCATATTCTCCACTTTCCCGCCCTTTTTCATTTCCTTCTTTCGTCGTGTCTGTTTCTGAAGGCTTCACACCTTCTTTCCTTCTTCCTTTCTTCTCTCCATTCTGACCTGCCTTTGTTCCTTCCCTCTGTCCTCTGCAGCCTCTCCTCTTTCCTCTGTCCTTTCGGAGTTCTTGCATTTTAGGAAGCGAGACACTTTAACACAGTATACTGATTCCTGGGTCACAGGAAAGAGGACAAATGAGATCAAAAGGCATAAATCAGAGAAACGAGAAAAGCCTCTTATGTCCTTAATTTCTTGCTGTGTGAACTCTTGGCTGGTTTTGTATTTTTAATACCTATTTTCTGTTTTTTGGTCTTTCAGTCATTTAGTATGCACTTTCCTCATGTTTCCCAGTGCATTTGTTTTAGCATCGTTTGTCTTTCACTCTATATATATTTCCTATATTTTCCCTTCCTCTTTGGAAACTACCCACCTTTCCTGCTGATTTGTTTTCTTGCCTATGCGCCCACTCTCTTCACTTATTTATTTCCATTTGTTCTCTCCCCTTGCAGAACTTGCAATTGTCAAATAATTGGGATCATGTTTTAATGTGTGAATAAAGACACAATTTGGACCCATGTTTCAATGATTTTCTCATTTTTTGACTGAATTTCTTCCTATTTTTGATTAATTCATATAAATTATTTACACGCACGTAGTGATTCAGCACACCGAAGCAGCCTGTGGTATGCCTACAGGCACATTATTCTAAATGATGGTTTCTAAAACCCCAACAGTATGCTAAACTACAACGCAGCATTTTATCTCTGCATTTTAACACAAATATCTCTATTTTGTAGTCCGTACATTTTCAAAACAGGCCCTTTGCTTTAGGGCATTTGAACAAAAACACATTAAAGCCACAAAGGAATGAAGAGGCAGCAAATTATATCATTTATAGCACTACGCAGGGGTTACAGTGTGTCAGAACAATCTGAAACAGTGTTTTTGGTGCAGATGTACAAGTTTTAGTCATGCCATCTAGTTTGCCTAGCAGAACAGGGATGAGTATAAAGGGAGTAACATTTTTAAGTGGCAGGTAATTTCAAATCTATCATTTCTAAGAGCTCAACAAGAGGTTATTTTTAAAGGTAGGGCTGCAGTTACATGTGATTAATCTGATTAAAGCTTACAAGTAAGGTTCTCATTGCTTTTTTAAAACACATATTAGATCTACACAGATTTTTTTAATGTTTCATTTACATTGGACTTATTCTTAAATCGCACTTTTCTACAGGTTGACTGTGGCTCGTCTACAACTCAGCTGCAAAATGTTGAAAGTCCCAGAAAACAAACTGAAGTATACTAACTTTGTCTTATTCAAACGTTGCATGAAAACACTGGATAGCTTAGTGGTTTAAACTCGTAGTTTGTAGTATTTGGTCAAGTTTACAGGAATGTTGGAGTGATGCAGAGCAGCTGTGGTGTTCATGGTCAGTGTTAGATTTCATCAAGTGTAGCAGATATCGTGTGAAATTTTAGGGTGATGATACTGATGTGATTCACTCGCTGAATTTCAACTTTATACTGTCAAAGCTGTGAAATCAGTCCTGATAGCTGATGTGACATCAGCTTACAGCTTGTTGAACTCAGTTGGCTCAATCCACAAAAAGAAGGAACGCAGGTGAACTGATAAGAGCCTGCATGCTAATTCTACAGAAGCTCACAACAGAAATGATTATGACTCAGTTCAAGGTGTTGTACAGGGTTTACTATTCAAAGTCTCGTCTGTCTGAGATTTACCCACAAGTAATGGATCAGTGTGAGAGATGTCATGCCACCCCATGTGACCTAGGCCATATGTTCTTTCTGTGCCCAAGACTCCATGGCTTCTGGAGTCAGTATTCAGTTATTCTGTCCAAGGCTCTTGAGACCCAAATCTGCATGGACCCTTTTCTAGCTGTTTTTGGGCTTCCAGTCAACACTGGTCTAACCGACCCTACACACTTCAAAATGTTAGCCTTTACATCGCTTTTGGCTAGACGTTGCATCTTACTCCTTTGGAAATCTTCAAAGCCACCTTCAGTTTCTTTTTGGTTTAGAGATGTGATGTCATTTCTTAAATTGCAAAAGATAGGCCTTGTGGCGAAGGGCAAATACAGAGAATTTTATCGTATCTGGGGCCCCTTCGTAAACTATTGCAAGTCATTAAACGCTCTACCAGCTGATTAATATCATCCCCCCCCCCTTTTTTTTTTGCTTTTTTTTGTTGTTTGTGTTTGTTTTGGGGTTTGTTGTTTGTTTTGGGTTTCTTCTTAGGTTTTGTTTTGTTTGTTTGTTTTTTTTAATTTTATTTAAGCGTGTGTGTGTGTGTGTATTATCGTATCTGTTCATGTAAGAAAAACTAAAAAATATGTGAGGGGAACAGATTGTATTGTCATTGTAAACTAATGTACACTTGTCTCTCAATAAAAATATGAAAAAAAAAGAAAAAGATATGATTATGACTTTTTCGGAGTGATTTTTTTTCCTGCCCCACTAAAACTGATTTTATAATTCCCCGACCCAGCTTACATCATCCATCTCCACTGTAGGCAAGAGCAAATACAACTTGTTTGTGTTTTACATAACAGATACTCAAGCAGACCACATTCATTAGAATTTATTTTTAATTTAATTATGGTTAAAAAAGAATATAAGTTGAATTAAGGTATTCTCATGTCTTAATATTATTTTAGTGTGATATTAATATAACGTGAGGTTCAGCTACTTTTTGCTTTAATACTTTAATTACATTTCAGGGCGAATACGTTTTCACTTTGTCTTGAGTAAAGATGTTGCATCAGTCCTTCAACTTTCATCAGACTCTTTTTTTCCAACCCACATATCTGTACTCCTACGTAAGTGAACAATGTCTGTAATTTTACCACTTCTGTCAGGCTCGCTCCACTCTAGAAAGTGGAGTGAGCCTGACAGAAGTGGCTTTGCTCTTTTTCGAAACTGGCTTGCGGATTGGATGTAGTCATAGAAACTGCCGCTGGAGGGGTGTTGTTGCTGTTTGGGGGGGGATTGGGGGTTGGGGTGGGCAGCTCTCGTCCTGCAGGTGCGTGAAGGTTTAAGTGCATGTTTGCACTTCGTGAGCTTGTAAAACTTTGGTGCACTTGGTGTGTGGGTCTCTGTGTGCATTCCTGTAATGATGCATGGACAATGGATTTCTCACAATGTGTATGTGAAAGAAAGATCTTTTTCATCATGACCTTGCAAAACAAGTGCGTGGGCCTTTTCTGGATGCAGAGTTGTGTGTGTGTGTGTGTTTATGCATGCATGTTTGACAGCCATATCCCTTTACATTAGCATTCTGTTCTAGCCTGTGTGTGCGTGATGCAGGGTTTTTTTTGGCCACAGTGTTGTGCGGTTGTGTGTGTGTGTGTGTGTCAGCAACCCGTCTGTTATCACATCAGTATGCTGAATTTCCACCAGGTCATACATTCTGCATGCCTGTGTGTGTGTGTGTCCATCTGTGTGTGGGTGGTATTAGCTATAGGCAAGATGAGCTTAGACTCACACTTAAGCCGCTTCTCCACATCAGGGAGCAGCTCACCTGGAGCTCAGTGTTTGTTGTGTGTGTGTGTGTGTGCAGAGCTGCCCTTAGCTGTCACAGAAGCACCAGATGAAGAACAAGGTGATGATTTGACGAAAAACAAGCTTGGACAGACAGAAAATGTAAATCGAACTAAGAGAGCGTGAAAGCCGCGCTCGTGCTTTCTGCTAGACTAAAAACAACATTTAAGAGCAGCGCTACAACAGCAACAACAAAAACATCCTTAATCCTTAAATTAAGGAGCCGTCTATTCAGAAGAAACACAACAAAACGCTGAAAAACCTTATCGCGCGCAATTTCTTTTTAATGCAGTCAGAGAACATATTGAAATATTAATAATACAAAAACTCAGTAAAGTGGAGCCATTATGAATGATAATAGAACAGGATGTCCTGGAGGTAAAAGAGTAAACCAATCCTCCAACACTGTGAAATATTTAGATCAACTTTATTGTTCCCCTGAGGGAACAGTGGTCCCGGGAACTGTGAAGTACAGTAGAGATAAAAACAGTAGAAATTGGACTTGAAGTGGTGATTCGGATCTTGTTTCTATCGATCTTTACTGCCTGTGATGGATTTCTAAAAACACGCATGAAGGGCCACAGTGCTACAGTTACCGTTTAAAAAGGTGGTATTCAGAATAGAGTTACTTTTTTGAAATAAAGGGATTACACGGCGGTATTTTCCTGTTTCGTATGTTAGGCTATGCTCTCTCTATTTTTGGTAATTCCACGCCGGTGGAAACCCAAACAAAACACACATTAAGAGGCTCTAATGCCTGTGTCTCAGTCTCGCCGCCCATGTCACCTCTACTTGCATAATAATAACATGAAGAAATATCATTAAAAATTATTATTCAAAAAAGTATTTAATATGAAGGTAATGGGTTATGAGTCGAAAAAGTACGAGCTGTCATCGAGCAAAAACGGGAGCTGGAAGCATGTAAATATAATAATAACCACTGCAGCCAAGAAGAGAGCTGTACACTGTGTTTGTGTTTTTCTCCGAAACAATAGAATAGAATAATCCTTTAATTGTCCCACAAGGGGAAATTTGGTTGTAACAGCAGCCAAAAAGACAAATATACAAACAAACAGTACACAGGACACGGAACAGAAACATACACAATTTTTCTTACATATTTACATTAAGGACAATGGTTACTATAAACAGAGAGTACTGTACAGTTATTAAATTAAATAAAAATAATTACAGGTAAGAGGCAAACCAGGTTGTAGTGCGAATTGGTTAATTAACTAACTTATTGCAGTTACAGCATTGATGTAAACATCTATGTTTGTTGGGAGCAGTTCAGATTGTACAGTCTGACAGCTGCAGGGAGGAAGGACCTGCAGAAACGCTCCTTCATGCATCGAGGATGCAGCAGTCTGTCACTGAAGCAGCTCTGCAGTTCAGCAACATCTACATGCACGGGCTGGGAGACTCTGTCCATCAGAGATGTTATTTTGGCCAGAGTCCTTCTGTCTCCCACCACCTGCACTGGGTCCAGGGTGCATCCCAGAACAGAGCTGGCCTTCCTGATGAGTTTATCCAACCTCCTCCTCTCAGCTGCCGATAAACTGCTGCTCCAACATACCACACTACCACAGAGGTAGTGTAACAGCCTTTCAACGCCTCTCTCTGTCTCTGCTAGCAAAGTTGACCCAGACAGCAAAGTAAAGCTAGTTTTCAGCTACGAGCCGACACAGAACCCACCGTATTAGCCAGAGGTCCCTTTACTACGGTTCGGAGCCATAGTAAAGGGACTCATTTTATATTAAGATTTAAAAATCTAGTTGGTATTGGTATGGCGAGTAACCTTCAGTAATAGTAATAAATCACACAGCAATAGTACATTCATGTAGTAGTAAAAAGCATGACATCATATTAAGTAATCCAAAGTATTGAGCATACGTTACTCTCACTGAGTAACGGAACGGAATACGTTACAGAATACATTTTGGGGCATGTATTCTGTATTCTGTAATGTAATATATTTTAAAAGTAACCTTCCCAACACCGACTATCAGTGTCCTAAAATAGGGTTTAGAAATGATTCATACAGTTGGAATTCGGACAAATTGTCCTATCCATTGCCCATGCGTGATAAAAAACACATTGACATTCTGAAATAACTAAACTTTTACCAAGTATGTTGAAATTAAAATCATGTGAGTGCAACAAGTACTGAGGTGTAGTCTGTGTGTTCAGCCTGAGCAAAAAAAAGATTAGAAAAAGGCTAGAATGGCATGCTCCCAAGTTAAAAAACCCCCCAAAAAAAGAGATCACAATCTTCATAGCAGACTGTTAGGCTGTATCTCATTAGGTAAATTGCTTTCGGATATGAAAATGTCCAGTCATCCATCTGGACTTGGAGCACTTTGTGGCTGAGCAGGTTGATCTCTCTATTGGGTGTAATTTTTCATTATCTTCCGTGCAATTGCAGGGAATACCCAAGCCATCTGGAAATTAAAAAAACACAATGAGTGACACAGAATGCAAGAACCAGACTGGCTTTCTTTGATAATACCATATCAGAGTGTTTGTAAGCGCCACAGTTAACTGACTTCAGCAGGTTCATGTGCTCACCAAGCCTCCAGGGGAGACTTCCTAATGAGGTGTCCAAATCATCCTGTGTGAAGAATGGGCGAGTCTACTCTTGGTAGAGCTCTTCGCAAACATGCATACTAAAATGGTCCGACACCATTAAGTTGCATTTATGGTCTGAACTGCATGTAGAGTGCATGCAGCATTGCAAACGCCTTCTCTGTCAAATTTCAAACGTCTCTAAGCAAATGAAGGTAACAACCTGTCGAGAGCAGTGTTGGTCAAGTTACTTGAAAAAAGTAATCAGTAACTAATTACTGATTACTTCCCCCAAAAAAGTAATCCCGTTACTTTACTGATTACTTATTTTCAAAAGTAATTAATTACTTAGTTACTTAGTTACTTTTTAACAACACGATTTACAACCTGAATAGGTGATAAAGTGATAGATCTTTCAGCCCAATTCTACTTTTTCTACATAATCATCATACAAAATGTAATCAAATGGAAAAGTCTCTTTTTAAAACTTGTTTTATTAGTTTTAATCTTTTAACTTTATGCATCAAGCAAAAATTTAATTATATGCAACATTCTCTGACTGGAAGAAATTTGTTTAACATTTAAACCTATTTTCTGCACATTCCAGCGCATAAAATATATATTTTTTGTGTTTACACTCAGTCTTTCAAATAGATGCAAGTAAAACACAGCAGAAAATAAATAAAGTCAAAGACTAGCGGTCCTGTTGCTCTATTTTCACCTGTAAAGCAGGAGTGGGGTAGGCGGAGGTTTGCCCTGGTGCAGGTGTGCCGCGGTCAGTGGAAGAATCCGCGAGTTTCTCTGTGAGTTTCCCATTACGTCGTAGCTACTCGGTGCTTGTTTGGAAGTTTAGGGTTTTTTTCGCTGTAAAAAGAAGTTTTCTTCCCACGCACAACGGACACTAATGTTTTTGTCACTTTTTATGGAATCGAACTCAAAGTAAGGTCAGTACTTCCACGCTTTAAACGCTGCACGCTCATACTCTCTCTGCACTCGATATATGATCCATTGTTGATCTGCACACAGCTGTTATCAGGAATGTCGCACTCGCTTACGTCACTGTCATGAGACATTCTCGCAAAAAAAAAAAATCACGGTTTTACTACGGGAAAGTAACGGCAATCTAATTACCGTTTTTGCAATAGTAATCCCTTACTTTACTCGTTACTTGAAAAAAGTAACCAGATTACAGTAACGCGTTACTTGTAACACGTTACTGCCCATCTCTGGTCGAGAGCAAACTGCTGTTACTTTACGTATTTAGGATTCCAAGATTTCTTGAAGTTCTAAACATTTTTGGATATCGGTGATTTCTCCCACACCCCTACAACAACAACACACCCAAATGTTCCCAAATATAGGAATCACACACAAGCTCATTCATGGCCCGGTTGTTCCATTTTCCTCCTACTTTCTCTCATAACTGCTTGTTTGGGGGTGGGGAAGTGTTGTTGGTGCTGGTTGCATGCTTCATTAAATTGCTGTGTAAAGTGCCAGACTGCTCTGTTAGCATCTAAATTTAGTTCATGGAAAATAAAAAAAAGAAGAAGCATATTTTAAACTAAGCCTCAGTGAACTCTTTCAGCTGCCTGCCTTCACCCTCCTCCTCTCGCTCTTCTCATGTTTTTTTTGTGTCTCAGTGGGGAATCAATGAGCGATTAGAGGGAGGCGAAGTTTCATATCTTGTTTGGTCTCAGCGGAGCAGGCGCATCATCACTGCCATCATCGTTATTATGAGCAGCAGTGGTGTAGCATGAGGCTGCTGGGGTTTAATTGGCTGCTCCGCTACACGAGGTTAGCCTCATTTGCGGGCCTTGTTATCTGGTTGAGTCTGTGTGAGAATGTTTGCTTGTGTGTTATGTCATCGAGGTGAAGCTGTAACAAGGTTCGCTGTTAAAGACAGAACAAACTTTAGCCATCTGGCTGCTTTGGCATCGTGGTGAATTACAAGCTAACGCATGACTGACTCACAGGATAAATCAAGACCTTTACAGAGAGATGCTGTTTTCAATTAGTGACTCTTAAAGAAACACAACCAGACTGCAGCCGATCAGCATGTTCGACTGTGTTTGTTTGAGCTGGATTAGCATGCGAGGCAGGCAAACGTGTTTAAAACATGCAGAGTTAAAGTTCCCATGTAATTGAGGCATGCTAAATAAAGTGCTTAATTCAATCGTCCCCTGTTATTCGATAAAAAGAAACCCAGCAGGTAGCACTTTATTGATAAATTGGATTATCTATCACAGGGCTCAAGTACTCAGTTGTGTGTACGGTACTTCATGAAATATGCAAGTGATGAGATACTTGCAGGTTGGGAGCAGTCAAAGGGGATGAAACAACAAATCTTTCACGCCCAATTCACTCACAGCAAGAAACAATGCAAGCATGGTTAGATTATGGGAATTGATTAAACACATTTTAATAACTCCTGAATGTTTTTCTGTGTTGAGAACAGGTCGCTCGATCTGAAAGTCACGTGCTGGGAAGAGTGAAGCCAAAGATTGAAGACTGTTTTACGCAGCATTCGCAATAGTATGGACGCCGTACCCGTCTGTTGTGGTGAAGGGTTAGGGTTATGACGACGTTTGCCTCGCCCTCTCCTCTTCCTTCAATTTGTGTCCTCATAAACTCATCATAGGCGGAAGAACAAGTAGTTCCAACCATTCATTCAGACAATTCCAGTAATCGAGTTTCCTTCCACTGTGTTCCTGCTAATCATAAACTACAAATTTACCCCAAATAATTAAAATATCGTATTTTAATTTTAGAATTGATTCTAGAACATAAATATCTCAAATTGTAAGAATCTATATTTCAGTAGCTGAGAGTGAAGCAAGGCTGTTGATTTACTGGTTGGATCCGACCCTTATTATTATTATTATTATTATTATTAACCTTTATTTAACCAGGAAAATCCCATTGAGATTAAAAACCTCTTTTTCAAGGGAGACCTGGCCAAGATAGGCAGCAGCAGGTGTCTCACAGTTACAGAAATTACTCAAACACAGGCAGCAACAACACACATGCAACAATAAGTGAAAGAATACAAATAAAATAAAATAAAATTCAAATAAAATAAATAAATAAATAAAATAAATCAGTTAAAATGACAATCAATCTAATTGAAACAGTTGCATGTTATGGACTTGGCCTCAAAGGATTCATAGTTTAGATTTAAAAGCACTTAATGAAATGAATTCAGTCATTTTCCTTCTGCAGTTTGTTCCAAGCCGACGGTGCTAAATGGACAAAAGCTCTTTTACCAAGTTCAGTTCGGGCAAATGGAACAGAAAGCAACAAGTAGCCATGCGGACGAAGAGAATACCGACCAGCACGTTTCATTACAAGCAGGGAACATAGATAAGAAGGCAGCAACCCAAGTATCGCCTTATATATAAAACTGTATAAATGAGAGTTCCTCCGACTTACCAAAGCAGGCCATCCTACCTGAGAGTCTGAAATTTACGGTTAGTGATGAACCTCAGAGAAGCACGATACACAGAATCAACCATTCAAAGACACTGAGCAGAAGCATTCATATATAGAATATCACCATAATCCAGCACAGGCAACAATGTTGCAGCAACAAGCCGCTTCTTTGTATTAAAAGAGAAACACAACTTATTTTGAAAATAAAATCTCAGTTTTAACTGAGATTACCTATGACCATGAGCTGTGGTTAGTTAGCAGATGTTCACACACACACACACACAATTGTAACTTTCGCCTTGTCTCCCTCATGTACAATAGTACCAAATGCAATTTTTCCAACTATAATAAAGCATTTTATTATATTTTGTATAGTATGTTATCCGGTTCTATTGTGTTTTTCTTTATTTTTACTGCTCTTAACTTTCTAACTCATCTCTTTGATAACTCATCTCTTATCTTACTGAAAGAATAGGATAGTAGAGGCAGTAGAAACAAGCTTCCTTTATTTCTGGCTTAGTTTAAGAGAAAGGGTAAAAGCCTTCGTCATTAAACTCCTCTAAAAAAGTCAGTTTAAGTGGTTCAGGTAACTGATTTAAATCTGTCCAGGACGCGTCCTAGATGAGGTGTTTTTGAGGCCCCTACATGTACGTTGCATGTAGGTTGAAGCTGTAGTTATAAGACATTGTTATATAGTGAACTTTGTTCTTTGTATGATTTGCCCTCGTATCATTTGTTCCGCTACTTTCAAATAAGACACTGTGCATCTTCTATCTTGCCAGAGTTTCCAAGTCAACCTCTCAAGCCTTGGTGGGAAGACTTATTCCAGTTGAAGCCTCACAGTAAGGCTCTAATATCACAAATATATACTTTAATTATGGCATCGGGCAATTACTCAACCAAGAAAATTGCCTCGAGTTGGGAACAGGAACTGGGTCTTCAGTTTGTTGAAGGTTACTGGGACAAAGTAATTGACAAAATTCATTCTTCAGCCTCATGTGCAAGATTCTCCCTTATTCAGTTTAAGACGGTATACAGATTACACTTCTCAACATCTAGATTATCTAAAATAGACCCCAGCATTCCTGACCTGTGCAACAGATGCAACACCTCCCCCTGTGATTTAACTGTTTTTTGCCTGCCCGTCACTTCAATTATACTGGACTTTTTACTCTGAAGTGCTCTCTCATGTTTTGAGCGTTACTCTCAAACCATGTCCACTAGTTGCCATTTTTGGTGTTTCTGAGGCCGCCACCCTGAACCTTAGTCGTAAGCAACTGGATATTATCGCTTTCACTTCACTGCTGGCACGGCGTCGAATTTTGCTGTCCTGGAAAGCTCCTCACCCTCCAGCCCGATCACGTTGGCTGGAAGATGTTATGTTCTTTTTAAAAATGGAGAAAATAAAATTTAGACTCAGAGGAAATGTTAATAAGTTCTCACAGATGTGGCAGCCTTTTATCATTTACTTTAACTCATTGAAAACACTTACAACAGACTAAACTTTTGTACCACAGGGTTCCCTTTTGTTATGGTTTTGGGAGGGAGTTGATTTTTTTTTAAAATTATTATTTGTTTGTTTGTTTGTTTGTTTGTTGTTTTCTGTTTGTGGGTTGTTGTTTTTTTGTTTTTCTTCCTTTTTTCCTTTTTTTTTTTTTTCTTTTTTCTGTTTTATTGTTATCATCTGAATCTTAATGGCCTAATTTGTTTTGATATATGTCTTTATATCGGTTGGTACTTGCTGTATTGGGCCTGATATGTCAAATTACATGTGCAAAACTTTATAAATAAAGAGGGGAAAATATATAGTTGAACCCATTCTTGAACCTGGCATGTCTGTTAGTACTGTTGTGGTTCATTGGCACCTCCAGCTCTGACGCCTGTGCCCTGACATTCTGGGTTATGGCAACAGTGAGGCTGATTCCTGACTTCTCAGTGAGAGAAAAAGATGAGTAAAAAACACACACATACATAAATAAATAATAAAAATAGTAATAATAATAATAATTAATATTACAAACAAGTAAAGATGAAAAACATACAAGGGTCCCAGCGACACTTGAATCAGAGTCTCTTGGCAGCTTAGGTCATCGTGACCCTTCAAACCTCCTGTTTTGTACATGAACATTATTTCCCAACAGAAATGAAAAGGGCATCGGACAAAACAACACATTATGTTCCAGGATAGGAACACTCTGGTGTTATCAAATACAAATCCCATGGTAATTTATCCAATAGTTAATATGAGATTTCAGTCTGGACTAACAAGCTGATCGACAGTGCCATTCATAATCGTTGTATTAATCTAGTTTGTAAAGCCCAACTGCTGGCGGGACCATTATTTTTCCTCCATATTATATTAAAATCATATTCCTCGTTGTGTTGCCTCAGAAATAACCGTGTCTTGCAGACTCGTGCAACAAGAACATTACTTCTAGAGCTTGGTAGGAACATTTGGGGATTTAGGTAAGATTGTGGGTGTCTGGCTGTATGGGTGACTGGGTGACTGGCTGGGCGACTAGCTGTGTGTGTGCTCTTGTTGTGCTTCCGCTCAGAGCCGATTATGGTAATAAGACCATCATGGGATTTGGAATATGGAGAGAGGATACAGTTGCGGTGAGCTGAGCTGCATTGCTGCTGGTTTCAGAGGGGATTTAAGCGTCTGTACTCTTTCAGGGTGACGAGCACGAGCTGTGTGTGTGTGTTTGTAGATTTCCTCTCCGCTTTCACTCCATCTTACTACACTCTCCTCTTGTTGTGATCTTCAAAATGCCACCCGCCTTTAAGTGTTTCATGATTTTGCCATTTTCTTTCATTCACTCTCCACTTAAGATGAGTCATCACTCTTTCCGTCCCCTCTCATCATGTTGCCTCATTAGCCTTCATCTTGCACCTCCTGCCTCCTAAAACACTCTTTCACCTCCCCCCCCCACCCCCCCCCTACTGCATTTTCTCTTTCTCTTCATCATCCCTTTGGCTATATTACTCCCTTCAGCTTGCATCTGTCCACTGCAGGGTTTCTGATGTGGATTTCAGTGAGCAGAGCTGGTAGTGAGGGAGAAGGAAGGAGGGGAGGAATGCCAGAGCAGAGGAAGAGGAAGGGAGGCAGAGTGAAGAGGATTCATCGGAGAAACCCATGTGCCAGATGAGACATTGAGGGGGAAGTTTGGAGGGCTTTGCCCATCATCGCCAGATGTCAAACATGTTTCAGATGCTCATTACCCATGAATGAGTAGGTTTTTTTCTCTCTTTATCTTTCTCTCACTGTCTCTTTTATACACACACACACATTTGAACAAACATCTGTGTTACCACAGCTCTGGTAGATTTCCCAACACCCATTTTGCCTGAATCTAGTGGTAGAAACAGTACAGGATGTTCTGTTAAAGCAATGCAGCATGAAAGGAGTGCATTTCCAAAAGTTTGCATCTCCTCATCTGTACATGAAGACTGCAAAGAGATTACAGAGCAGCACAGTGTCTGCACACACTGCGAAATTAAGAAAAAAAAATAGCCGCTTCAGGGACTACACATAGTGTTAATGGGCGACTCTTATTTTGACACTTACGGCCCAAGAAATAGCCGGGTTAGCATGCTAATAGTTGCATTAATTGAACTAGAAGTCTTACCAGACAGTGGTGCTTTGAGCTAACTGCAAAATGACCGTAAATCCTAAAGATTACAGCACGAGGATGCTGTTATTTAGCAGGTATAATGCCGCAGTGTTTACCATCATTGGGTTTTAATTGGCAATAAGCTGAATGTCATTGAATATCATTTTGGGAAATGCAGCATTTTGCATGTTTAGATTCTTATCGGTCACACAGGGTCATCAGGTAGGCATAAAATCTGTTTTAGTTTCCTTCTGCAGGAGGACAGAAAGCCCAAACACAGAGTAAATGCATCCAGTGACAAGAAGAGGGAGTCTGTTAATGAATGACTCCCTGATCTTAACGTCAGGAAGTCCTTCTTACTTTTTCTGACAGATCCTATTTATATGCTGAGTCAGCTACTCGTGTTGCTGAAAAGCCAAGACTTTGCAAAAGTTGTTAGAATTCATTGTTTGCATGAATATGAATGCATGAAACAAATTCAACTTAAGACAAAGCCACATTGGTGCTTTCTAGTCTTTATACTAAACATCCTAAAAAAAAATTGGTCAACACAAGAATTTTTTTTAACTTTTTCTCCAACTTTTTAAAACTACTCCACAGAGTAACAGAAAATGGGAGCAACGACGGGTCCTATCAGGCAGATTTGTGCTCTCTGCATTCACCTTTACCTCTCCATACTTGGCCAGTTCCTAGTTCCTGTCTGTCATCCATCCATTTTCTTCTGCTTGCTGAGCACTGATGGTAGCAGGCTAAGCGGGGTATCCCTGGCATATTTTCCAGTTCCTCCTGGGGCATCCTGAGACACTGCCAGGACAAATGAGATGCACAATCCCTCCAGTGAGTTCTCGGTCTACCCCGGGGAGTGTTGGATTTACATAAGGGAGCTCGGTTCTACCTTGTGGGACTTGAAAAACTAAAATGCACGGAGAAAGGGGATTTCTGAAACTTGTGTTTCCTCGTCCAGATCTTCAGATTTGTCCACTTTGAGAATTAGCCAGCTGTGTGAAGACATAGACTTAGACATAGAATGACTGCTGACATGCATCCAGTCATCCACACAGCCATGGAAAGAAGTCAACATTTTGAAAAGATCATTTGCATTTTCGTCCTACTTTCTTGATTCTTTTTATTCATTCTTCTTCCAATCATGGCCATTTTTTTCTTTTTTCATCAAGACTCAAAAGACAAATTATTCCAATCTTCTTCTTTGCTTCTATTTTCTCTTCATCCTCTGCTTGATTTCACACAAATCCAGAATAATCCCTTACATATAGGTCTATTATGATGTTTCGTCACCTTCTCTACATCTTTGCTGCATTCAGCGGAAATGGAAATGTGGGTAATGGGAGTTCAACTCATATGTGATATGGAAATAACAGGAGAGCTATGTGGAGGTCAATGTGAGCTCAACTGGCAGACATGACCCATTGTTCAGGAATTTCTAAAGGAAATACCTCACAAGTGAAGATTTCATTTCCTGTATTGTTGCTTTGTAATTTTTTTAATTTATTTTTTTGTTCTTATGAGTTTTATTTTGAAATAATCAGCTCTGAATTCTCCATAAACAAACAGTGTAATTTTTAATTTTGCAGTTTGCACACAGTATACGTATGCATACTGTATAAGTTAGCTAATGTTGGTGTTATCACCGTGTTCAGCAACTGAAAATCTATGTGCAAAGTAGCTTGTGTGCAAATTGATTTAATTTAGTCGTGGTCCAAACCACTCAGTAAAGACAGATTTCCATCTAAAGCTACAACTTCATGCATCAGTGAGATGTAATGTATTACTTGGAGAAGTGCTGGTAGGCAGCTTTTACTGCCTTTGGAGCCAATTTCCCCTATTTTGAGTTTTTGTCATGGTCCCTGGGTTTTGTGTTGCTTTTTTAAGTTTTGGATTCCAGTTTTGATTTCATTATTATTCAACTCCACAGACTGTATAAAAGATGGATGTAGCTTCTGGGTCTGAAAAGTGAAGCCAGCGCAGAGACTCAGTGAACCTGCATTCTTTTTAGTGGCATTACCTGTGGGTGCAGAACGATTTCCCATCCAATAGAAATCTGTGAGCTCTGGACTCAGTCACCCATTTCAGACGATACTGAATAAAACTAAACGTGCATTTTGTAAATGTTGGTGATTCTAAGTGTGAAAAAAGAGGATTATCTAGGGCAACGGTCCCCAACCTTTTTTGCGCCATGGACCGGTTTATGTCTGAAAATATTTGTAAATGCTGATAAGTAGTGTTCTGTGTAGAGTTCATGATGTGGATGATTGATCCATAATGGGTTACATAATTTCATAAATATATATTTAGTGTTAAAAATGTCTTTATTTGAAATAGACACAAGCAGATGTCTCTCGTGAAGCGCGTTAAACTAAAGGTTATTGAAAGAAAAGTGTGATACCCACTAATGTGTGATCACATTTATGTGAATTAATTTAAGTAATTTCACTTTCAATGTAAGTGATATTTCCATTTGGGAATGCCCCATATAACTACTGTGATTTTAACAGGAAACTTGGTAACTACCCTGGGATATTTGTAGCGGACGCTCCATTTTTGTACCAGTAGGTGGCAGTGTGAGGCCATGGTTTGGCCTGTTGTTAGCAGCCTGAAGCGCATGCTCCACGCTGTTTTCTCATAATGGCGGAGTATTCAGGAAACGGCAAGCCACGTCTCCCTGTCTGATCATTTCTTTCCTGTTTACAGGTTCGTATTGTGCCCGAAATAGAATATAATAGCAATCACATCCATTATATAGCATAGATTAACCATTACGGTTGGAAAGTGAAAGCGTACAACATTGTGTAGTACAGTAAATTAGACTTTTGTAAGTATTTGTTTACGGCTTTAGCAGCATGCTATGGTTAGCATGTTAGTTTGGGTCGCACACCTCCTATGCTCTGTGATGTTAGTGATCAGCTCCACCGTTATTCTGTATTGTTTTAGTATCTTGTTTTCTGGCATAAAGTGTTTCCGTGAATTCAGTGCACATGTCAGGATGGTGCTGATTACACCATTCTTTCAAACTATTTGGGATTTATAGATTTGTCTTGTTGGAATTCATTTTGAACCAAGTCTTACAAGAAAATTGGTCATGTTTATGACATTGGAATGTGTTAATTCCCTTTAGTCTAGTTGGTAACAGTTGGTAACACATATGGAGAATGTGTGAGCTATGTTAAGAATAAGTAAATACACAGCTGTAATACTGTAAAACTGAATTTGAATAAATAATGGCGGAGTATTCAGGAAACGGCAAGCCACGTCTCCCTGTCTGATCATTTCTTTCCTGTTTACAGGACACATATATAGCTGTCTACAGGTGCTGCCACCCGGTACCTGTAACAAAAGCAAGAGAAGGACTTAAAGACACACAGGATCAGACACAGGGAAACTTTAAGTTAACGATAAAAACGATAAAAAAAATAACGATAAAAGCCAATAAAAACCCTGAAAACCATGAATTTCACACCTGAGCCTTAAGTCTCGCTGCCCGGTACCAAATGACTATTGGTCCGTGGCCCACAGGTTGGTGACCGCTGATCTAGAGCAGTCATTCTCAAACTGACTCCCTCTAGTGGAACGCAGGGAAGTTTCCCAAAAAAGTTATCACTTCGGACATAAAAGAAGACAGAAAACCAAACAGCAGTGACGTTTGTAGGGTTACTGAAGTTGGACTAGCTAGTATATAATGACGTGCTACGTGGTGGCTAGCTACTCAGCTATGTTAGCATAGCATAAACACAGTGAAGCTGGAGGATGAATACTAACTTTTTTCCGCTCTATAAAAGTTAACGTGAGACTTTCTGGCGGTTAGGGAGAAATGTAATCGCATAGCAGGATGCTGTAAAAGGACCAAACTTCAGTCAAGAGAACAACTGAGATAATCCATCCACAATATGAGGCCCAGCATGGGCTGGGCTGGAGTTACATCATAAAGGTTTAAAAACTGAGCTTTAAAATGAAAAGTGGTAATAAAAACCAAGAGAGGCCGACAGTGACTGCTGTACTTTAATAAGGGTGGTAACTTCAAGAGCCATATACTTTATGAGGTGGTACTCATTATGAAAAGTTTGAGAAGCGCTGGTCTAGAGTGCATTCATTGGCTAATGAGTTGTGACACTGAGCGTACAGTGTCACAGGCAGACGATGTTCAAAATGCATATCTCAAAGTTTCATTTATGGACTTAGCTACCGTGATGTCACCCACTGGTTTGCAATGTCCATATTTTATAGTGTCTATGTTCTAGTCAAGTTAAGCTTCACTTCCTGCCATATTTCTAAATGATGATTTTTGCTTTTATGTCACTGCCTCTCCAGTGACACTGAGATATAGTTTAGGTTTCAGTGTCTGGTCTGTTTTTAATTCATCTTATTAGTCTCAAGATTGTTTTTCCTTCTTTCTCTCACCATCTCTGTCAGTTTTTTTAGTCTTCCTGTGTCATGAGTTATTTTTCTGTTGGTATTTTTTTTTTTTATTTACTTTGAATTTTAGTTTCTTCCTCTGTCTCATTCCAGTTTTACTTCTTACGTTTAAGCTTCTTGGTGATGTTCTGCTCCTCCTTGACTGTTTTCACCTGTATCATGTTTCTCCGTTAGTCTTCCGTGTTCATATAGTCTTGTCTCTCCCACTTCCTACTGTTGCATCCATGAATGTTGTTTTATATAATGTATAATGTGTATGTGTTAGTCCCCATAGGGAAATTGCTCCATTCACCCAGTGAAGCAGTGGGCAGCCACCAATGCAGCGCCCGGGGAGCAGTGTGTAGGGACGGTACCTTGCTCAGGGGTACCTCAGGGTAGCCGTTCAGTGGAGTCGAACCCCCAACCTTCCGATCATGGGGCCACCACTCTACCTACTTTTAGGATACTTGCATTTTGCTTCAACTTTGCAAATCAATTATACAATCATCCGCACTTGTGCACCATACTAAGCTAAACTAACCTCTTGCTGAGTGCAGCAAAATGAGCATTTTCCTTAAATACATTCCTGTAATGCCAAACTTCACAGACTATGTATGTTTTTTTAGTTTCTTTTCAGTTTGTCCTACAGACACTTGATAAATGTACTTAAATCTGAAGCACCTCCGATATGCAACATCACTAAAAAGTGATGTTGGCGTTGAGTGTAACATACCTGCAGCTGTCAGATTTGATTAAATATCCACTGTAAAGCAGTGTCATTGCTTTGTTGTTGTTGGTTTTTTTTAAAGTTATCGTTTGCTGTTTCATCTTTTATGGCTGTTTATTTTCTGCCTTCTTTTCATCTGCTTCATTTCATCCTTTCTTATCTTTCTCCATACGAGAGTTTGTTATTACCGAAATTAAACTGTCTTCATATCTCAGCACTTTTGTCACACATTATTTTCGAGAGACATTATAATTTGATTGTGATGAGAGTGTTTTGATTGTGCTGCAGAGTCCTCCTCGGTACATCTCCCTGCGCCCGTCTCTCCCGCTTTCCTTCTGACATGCAGTCTACACAATTTACTCTGTCTTCTTTATGCTGCAACCATCATAATTTCCCAGGCTCCTCTCTGCATAAATTCTCTCTCCCATTTGCTTGCTAATACGCAGCCCCAGCCTGCACATAATTGTACTCATTTAAGCTTTTCAGAAGCTAAGCTTTCTTCCATCCTTCCATCGCTGGAGTGCCTCTGTCTCTTAGAGATTTCATATTTCTGTGCGCTGAAATAATCTACATGTCGACAATGGGGAACATTTTAGCATGTAAATGATACCCCCCTCTCTGTCTCATAAGCTCCTGCTTACCCTCCTTATTTGCATTACTAACTGCAGCTGAATAAACGTGCGATGAGAGTGTCGGTGGGTTTGTCATTTCAAAGCCATTAGCCAGCCGCTAACACGGTGATTGAAAAGGAGATGAAGGTGCTTCTGTCCCCCTCATGGCCTCCGTTGATCTGTTGGTCTGTTTGTCCCTCCATCCTGCTGCTCTTCACATTCAAAATGTGGCCACTTCAGGTTACATCAGATATGCTTTTAACAATATTTCTTTTCAACAGCAGTTTTTTTACTAGCAGCATTGTAGAGTGAGTGTGTGTGTGTTATTTTATCTACATGTATCTCAAAACTTCAAGATTATCTACATTGCATTTTTTGAGATAATCCAGTGTGAACTAAACTACAACAGGGAAAGAAAAGCTATTTTTTTCTGGTTATTTTTGAATTGGGACTGTTTTTTCATTCAAAACGATGATATTTTTTGGAGTTGGTATAGAAATTATGTAGCAACCTGTTACTGAAGCCTGCAATAACTTATTCTTGGCTGTCCAGGCGCAGTAGAGAAATGCTATTCAAATTCAAATTTTATTTGTCACACACACACAACCATACACAGTATGACATGGGGGTGAAATGCTTGTAGCTGTACAATGCCCGACCATTAAATGACAGAAAAAAAGTTTTACAGTTTTACAGTATTTACAATTTACAGGTTACTACAAAATTTAGAAATTTACAGTAAAAATGTGCAAATAGCAGAAAGAGATTATAAAAATTATAGATTATAGGAAATGTGTGGTGATGTGATGTGTGTGAGAGTCCAGTCCTACACCTGGTTCAGGGCCCGAATAGCCCTCCTAGAAGCTCCTCCTCATTCTCTGTTTTGGCCTTAAAGGAGCAGAAGCGCTTCCCAGACCTCAACAGTGAGAAGAGTCCATTGTTGGGATGGGAGAGGTCCATCATAACCTTCCTAGCTTTGGACTTGCACCGCTTGGCGTAGATGGACAGCAGGTCAGGGAGCTCTGATTGAATGATGCGTTCGGCTGAGCGCACCACTCTTTGCAGATCTCGTCTGTCCTGCTTGGTGCTGTTCCCAAACCAGGTGCAGATGTTTGCCGTCAGGACGCTCTCGATGGTGCAGGAGTAGAAGTTCTTGAGCACCTTCAGTGGCAAATGGAATATAGAATCATCTATATGAATATAGAATCTACATATTAGCTACAAACGTTTCTGCTGGGTGGGGAAAAGTACCAAATGCATTTCAGTAAGAAGTTTGCATAAGAGAAGGACATGTCTGATGTTTGGGGTGGGATCTTTGCTGGTGGTGGTCATTACAGGGCAAACTAAAGCCCTTTTTCCATTAGTACCTACTATCGATAGCTCGACTTGTTTTCCATTCCATTCGAGTACTGTCTGATGCACATAGGTTCGTTATAGAAACGCAGTGAACATCCCGCGACATCGTTTTTACCCGACACAAACGGCGATGTGTTGAGGCGATGTTCTACCTGCTGCTCAGTCTGTAGCTTTTTGTCAGACTCGGGGACCACAGGGTTGTTTCTGTGTGGAAATTTCCCTCGTTGTCGGGTGGTTTTGATTTTTGCGAAGGAGACGCTCTCACGACTCATCAAGTGACACCACTGAGTAGCCAATCGTTAGCTTGTAGTCTGTTGCAGTCACATTTTTGGATCGCGCTGAATCGCTTGCAACCCTGGTCTAAATAAGCCTTTTTTTAAGATTATTGACTTACTAAGTATGTTCTCTTTTATTTGCTCTAACTCCAATAACCTGCATTTGACATTCACTTTATCTTCTTGAGCTGTAAATATGCAACTGAATTGCTCTGTTGCATGCCAGTCCAAGACGACCCATATGGAAAAGATATATATAAATCTTATAAAGTTTGTATCTGTCTTGTGTGAAACTTGTATGAAAAGCATACAAGAGTGAAAACAGTTATAAGATCCCTTGAAAAATTATATAAATTAAACTTGTATGTTTTGCATACTTACTAAAACAATGTATGAAAGTAATGAGAAAGTGGCCACTTTCATGACTAAATCATATAAGCCTTATATGATTCACTATATCAACGGTCCCCAACCCCCGGGCCTCGGACCGGTACCGGTCCGTGAGTCGTTTGGTACCGGGCCGCGAGAGTTGAGGCTCAGGTGTGAAATGTATAGTTTTCAGGGTTTTTATCGGTTTTCAGTGTTATTTTGTTATCGTTTTTATCATTTACTCGGTTTTCCTGGGTCTTTTCACGTGTGTTATGAATAAATCTTTTTTTTTTTCAGTACCGGTACTAGTTTTATTTTGTTGTATTTATCCGCGACACCTTAAAGGCCGGTCCGTGAAAATATTGTTGGGCATAAACCGGTCCGTGGCGCAAAAAAGGTTGGAGACCGCTGCCCTATATGAAGTAGGCCACATCTTATGCAAGTTTTTACTATTTCTTTTCCATATGAGGAGTGTTGCACAAAGGAAAGAGTTTTACCTCTAAAATCACTATTTGCTTGATACAGATAAGACAATTAAGCAACTTTATTCTGTTTTCCTGCAGTTTTTTTCCCATTTCTATCAATCTCAGAAGAATTGACATTGTGTTCTTCAAGAAATGTGATACCTTTGCCCTCCTAGGTGCTAAACCTGCCTTAGTGGATATTATACATAGAAATTAAAATTACCAAACAAATTTGCAGTTGATCAAATTACAAAAAGTAAAGCAGAAACTTCTGGGACCGCTACAAGGCTACCAGGACATACTGTCCCCTTCTTTCTTCTCTCTTTTAAAGTTTCCTCTTCCATATGTGTCATTCTCCTCCTTGACTCCTCCACTTTCACCCTCCATCTGTCTGCTCTGTGTTTTTCCATCATGACTATAATGCATCTGGGACCTTCTGGACCCTCAGCACCAGCAGTAAACATCAAACAACTCCCTCCGTCTCATTTCTCCCCACTCTCTTTCTCCTACCTCCCATGTCTCTTAATCTTTATCTTCTTCTTCATAAGGAAATAGTTGTTTTTCCTTCCTTTCTATTAGACTAAATTAGAAACCGTAGCTTTGGCAGCAAGGATCGTCCACTAGTTATGAGCCAGTAGATCTGGCAAAATTAAACCATCGCTATTAAATGCTGGAACTGAAAAACCACTTGATAACACGCTGGGAAAAGTCTTTTAAAGGCATAAAAGCTAATCTAGAAAGACCTTTATTATCATTAAGGTGCCACATTGGTGGTCTCCAACAGCATTTTACTGTTGTCATGAAGAGACGGTTTCCTAATTGAATCTGTCACCTCTTGCTGTTTTGGAGGTGCCAACATGAGGAGATCATTTTCTTCTTCATTTCACTTTTCTCGCACTTTAATATGTTTGTGATTTAATGGCTGTTCCTGGTCGTCATGGAAATACAATCAAAATGTAACAAGTTCTGAAGTGAATGAATGAAAAAGTTAAAGTGTGAATGAATGGAGTTGGAATGGTGGATGTTATTAAATACATTTAAAAGCACCACGGTGGGGATTCCACAGCTAAATTACCTGGTGCCTGAGTCTAACTCCAGTGATCAATACAGGGCCAAATATCCTAAACTAATATCTCTTTTCTTTGCTGACGTCACACTCACCAAACATAACCAGTGTTGGGAAGGTTACTTTTAAAATGTATTCCATTACAGATTACAGAATACATGCCCCAAAATGTATTCTGTAACGTATTCCGTTACGTTACTCAATGAGAGTAACGTATTCTGAATACTTTGGATTACTTAATATATTATCATGCTGTTTACAACTACATGAATGTACTATTGCTGTGATTTATTACTGTTACTGAAGGTCCGCGGCTCCGAACCGTAGTAAAGGGACCTCTGGCTAATACGGTGGGTTCTGTGTCGGCTCGTAGCTGAAAACTAGCTTTACTTTGTTGTCTGGGTCAACTTTGCTAGCAGAGACAGAGAGAGGCGTTGAAAGGCTGCTCCAACAGAACTTATTGTTTTTGGAGGAAAACACGAACACGGTGTACAGTCGAGTCTTAATAGCTTACTTACAGCTGGGCTCGTCAGGCTCTCTTCTTGGCTGCAGTGGTTATTATTATATTTACATGCTTCCAGCTCCCGTTTTTGCTCGATGACAGCTCGTACTTTTCCTTTTTCTCCCTCCCTCGCTCACAGACACATAACGTTTATGGCAGTCCATTCTCCCTGCAGCACGGACTACACTGCCTATGATGCTACATTCTTTAGAGCTATACCTGTAGCATTCTGCCTATTAGCTTAGCATAACAACAAAAAGGCCTCTCTCACCCAGGAAACACGCAGAGAGAGAGCGTAACCCTGTAACCATGGCAACCGTAACGCTGCCACCTGGAACAACAGAACGTAGCTGTCAAACAAAACCCAAACAGTCCTGACCCGCCACAATATGAAACAGGGAAGTACCGCCGTGTAATCCATTTATTTCAACAAAGTAACTGTATTCTAAATACCACCTTTTTAAACGGTAACTGTAACGGAATACAGTTACTCATATTTTGTATTTTAAATACGTAACGGCGGTACATGTATTCCGTTACTCCCCAACACTGAACATATCACATCAACTTAAATGCACCCCAGCAAATTTTATCAATCAAATGTTTCCCCAAAATCTTGTTTTTTTATTTATCACTAATTACCCAAAATCAACACGGACATTTCACCAGAAACTCTACTGAGTGGACATTTAATTGAGCTTAATCTCCAATTCAGCACCTTTGGATATTCCTTTAATCAACAGGTGGTGCCTTACCTTTGTATTTTAAAGGCCCGCCACTCAGTCGACCTGCTGGCTCCTGTCCGTCTGTTTGACCACACCACTGGACCTCAGCCTCCCTCGTCCGAACCACCAAACAACGTCCCTCCTCAATCCGGGTACACGGCACCAAAAAACTGTCCCGATTCGTGATTGAGGTGTGAGACAAACAACTACTGGTCCAAGTGCGTCAAAACAATGATTTTATTAGACACATGTGTGGAAAGATGCAGCTCTATATTGTCAATACAGATCTTCCGTCAAAACATGCTTTCAGCATGGTTTTATTATGTCAGGGTTCACGCCCCTTCTCACGTCAGAAAAAACATCACATGTATAGGTTATAATTAACGACAGTTCAACGAGTTTCCGTGTTCAACAGCATTTTCTCCTTATATGGTTTTCTGGCCCCCCCAGATGTTTCCTGTTTCCTTAATTTAGCTTTTACTTTACTTTTATTCTACCCTGTTATTCTATTATTAATTTAGGCTTTACCTAATATTTATTGATTTTATTCTTATTCATTTTTTAATCTTCTTACTCTATTTATATTTATATTGTATCCCGTTCTTATTTATTTTATCTTTTTACCCTGTATATATCCTATTGTGTCATATCTCCAGTGTTTCCTCGGAGGGCGCTCTCTGCACCGGGGCTGTGATTGACCGTGGCTGCTGGGGCTCTGGGGGTCCCTCAGCCTGGCTGGGGGGGTTCTTTGCCTCCCTCCTGCTGTGTGCCCAGCCTGGAGGCTGCGGTCTGTGACCGGCTCCCAGTGCAGACGGCTCCCTGTGATAGTGTCTCCTCACTTGGCTCATGAGGGGAGGAGATATGTGTGTATTCACATCGTTTATGTTAATGAGAGTGTGGGGAGTGAGTTGGAGGGTGGGGTGGGCTACTTTTAACCATGTAAAGCACTTTGTGCTACATTTTTTTTTTGTATGAAAAGTGCTTTATAAATAAAGATTGATTGATTGATTGATTGTGGACCCCGGATCACTAGTTGCTAAGCAGAGACAAAGCTAGATGTCTTTCACCTTTACCCTAGAAATTATACTTCATGTCTATGTGTATGTAAGCGTGTTAGGCCTTCATTCACAGCATACAGGTCATTTCATCAATATATCAGTTCAGTCATAGCGCTGAACGACGCTTTTAACCTTCCTTAGACTATATGCTCCACTCTATCATAAGCACAAATGCAATGTGTAATAACCTGATTGAAACTGTATGTTTAATAAATGGAATAAATGTTTAATCAAATGACACTGCTCAAAGCTAAATAAAAAGATGTAAAAGAATCAACCTGATATAAAATGATATAATCCCCACAATGTTTTACAGCATTTCTGACATTACCGACTAAACTCGCTCTTTGTTATGCTAAGATTTATTGATTGAGAATAAAAATGATTATCATCACTGTCTGTGCTAAGCTACTGTACTCTCAAAGTCACAGCTGATTATTAGAAAATCACATAGATTCATTTTTCCTGTGAAAACACATCCATAACAGATCTTCAGACGGCACATGCGCCTTAAAAAATCTACTATAAAGACTAAAAACATCTAAAAAAAAGTTTTACAAAGAATAACTAAATAAATTTTCCTGAAGTGGAGATAAAGCACAAGAGGAGGTGACCCTTTTTAAGGTGTCGATGAATTATATATGAAATAGTATGAAGGATTCAGACACGATCGCGGTTGGAGGATTTTTATATTCATCTGCACGATTAAAAGAAGGTGCTTTAAAGCTGCACATCATGTTTAATTTTAAGGATGAATTCAGGAAACTTCACAACTTGTACACTCTGTCCTGTGTATAGGTAAGTTAATGGGCTCATATACTGCAGTTTAATCAAACTTCAGTAAGTTGCACAAATCAAATGACACTGCTCAAAGGGTTAGGGTTACACTTTAGGTCTTTTAAAGGTGATTTTAAGCTACTGGTGTGAAAAATACAAAGTTCAATAACAACAAGCTGTTGCCTCCTTGTGTTCCTCTACAAAAACATCAAGCCCGTTCGAGTGTCTGCTGAGTACTAAGACATCTGAAAGACAGACCTGACTTTTCTATTAGTCTTACAATAATAATAATAATAATAATAATAATAGACCTTTATATCCATTAATACATGCATAGTATTATGCATCGCCATTTTCTTAAAGGCAGATTCAGGTGCTTCAAATCATTGTGGGCTCATTACTGCCCCCTGTGGCTGGAATTCTTTAGCAAGCTGCAGATGTTTTTAAACCATGTTCAGATTGTAAGGATGATGACAAAGAGGTTGATTTAACAAGCCTGTCTGAACGCCACCTCTGGCTGCAGCTTCTATGGGAAGTATAGAGGGAGCAAACTGGGTATAAGCCTCCAAGCTATCAAACAAGCTTAAACCATATGAAATAGTTTTATGACCACCTTCTCCCTCTGCTCTTGTCACACCTTTGATCTCTTTTTCTATTCTCCTGCTATTCCCTTGTTGTGCACCCTCCACGCTGTCTTTCTCCTGTTTGTCACCTCAGATTGTCAGGCTTCAGCTTGGATGTTGAATCTGGCAACGGCCCCATCCCATCATCCCATCTGTTAGAGGGAAGGTGGCTGACAGAGAGATATATAGCGAGGAAGGTGTGTTAGTGCGTGGGTGGGTGTGTGCATTGTGATGGCGTCTCGGTGTCAGTTTGTTGCCACGGTACATCTAATGTGTCACAGTGTAAAGATGCACTCATGGTGTGTGTGTGTGAGTGTGTGTGAGAGAGAGAGACATGGGACACACTGCCTGTAGCATTTCAGTCCTGCAGGAGGCCCTCACAGGGTGTTTTATTGTATGTATGTATATGCTAAATATGCTCTCTTTGTCTATGTAAATAAATATGTATGAATGGAGGTGCAGGAGCTGTATCATAGCCACACATACCCAGAATAGACTACAGACATCACACACGCACGCACAAGCACACACACAAGAATAAATAACTGTGTGTGGTGTCTGAGTTTGTGAAACAAAACATGGACTGAAGGTGTGAAGAGTGAGAGTGCAAAGTTACCTCTGCTATTATATAACTTTGTGTAATGTTTACAATATTTCTGTAGTGAATGTGGCTCCTGAACACACACACACACACACACACACACAATCATATTTTAAGCTGATCAAACTTGAGGAAATGTCAACCATGCATCCTTTATCATGTTGCTCTGTAGCACAGTGCTGCCACTCTCTGGTGACTTCTAACCACTGCAGAAACACTTGGATGCATAGAACCGCTATTATTAAACCTCTTTTAATAATACACTGTCATTTCAGGCGCCCCTTACATCTATTAAATGTATGTGCTTTTAATCTTCATGTATGTTTTTTTTCTAGAAAAGGAAACAAATTTATTAAGGTAATTTTAAAAGTTTTAAACTGTGTTGTCTTATGCTGAAGACATTCATTTCTAGAAATATTGTGAGACATTTATAATACACTGACATTTTTCCCGCTTGTTTCAGGAGCACACGCCTTTGAGAGATTCTTGTATCTGCTCAAACTCACACACCATCCAAATTCAGTTTGCACTATCCTAAGAGGACTTTTAAGAAGAATTTTATTATTTAGATGCACAATGAAAAATGGAACAATTCACAGGATTACTGGAATGCTAATTTATTACTGACCATTTTCTAGTGTTGCTGGCAGCCTCCAAAAATCAGTCACCAGATCAGAGAAGACACTGAAAAATCTACTGTATCAAAGAAACAGTAGATAAATCCCCAGATTTCATTTTCTCCATCCCAGTGATGCTGTTCTGGGTTCATATGCAGCATTTTCTGTTACAGTAAGATCATATTAATGAGCCCCATGTCCCTGGTACCGGGGGCAAAAAGGAGGAGATCACGTTTAGTTGGTTATAACATGGGGTGAGAAATATAAGTTGTAACAACCCTTTTGGGTTATAGCACCACTAGGGGGGGTTGCCCTACTATTGTAGTAGTTGTGGGAGTCTCCTAGTGGGTGTGGTGTTGTTAGCGGCAGCCATTCCATGCTGCTCATGTTCCATTCTCTGAGGAAACACCTTACTGTTGTAACGGCCTGGCGCCAGCGACTACCGAACCCCGCACATGTATGTACGGACAGAGTAGAGCCGTGGGGACCTGGCTTGTATGGTCTTATGTTGCTGATAATGAATAAAGGTCTGTTGTTTAATTTAACTGACTGGCTTCGAGTTATCTGGCTAACCTCCACACCACATGCCCGCTGGACCTGCTAGCCGCTCCTTCCTCGCCAGACTGCTGTTACAAAGTCCAGACATGTGTGGTATCCACAGAAACCTCTGAATCTCAGCTAAAGGGTCATATAAACCATTTCTACAACCACCAAACACATCGAAAACAAGCCGTGATTAAACGAGCAGTTACAGTTTTGTTTTGTTTTTTTAGTCCGCTAAACAAACAAAACCGAATAAGAAATTCTGCAGACTTCATGTAACCGGCTAAAGATAGGCTGGTTATTTTCCAGAGCTATCACTGACTCCACACACCAAGTTTCACCACGGTCAGACCAAAATTAACTGAATGAGCCGCAAAAGAAGACCACAAAAACACATCGCGGCGCAAATGCTCTAAGACAGAAATTGGCTTACTGTCCCGATTTCCTCCGTTATTTTCGCCGGTAGCCGGTAGCCGGTAGCCACGTGATTATCAGCAGTTACCACGCCTACCTAGCCGCATCAGAGCCGTTTTCCGTCAACAACCTCCCTTTTAGACCCACCTATAGACACGTGACTGGACAGACGTCACATGCAGTAAATTTGGGCCCACGTGGGTTTTGGCCTTGCAACATCTGATTGGTTGAAATGACATGAACGTGGCATTGTTACTGTGATCCTATTGGCTCAAACGATTAAAAAGAGGTGTCAATCATGCAAATTGACCAAAAGAAACCAAAGTTACAGCCCCTCAGAGTTTAAAGGGCCAGAGGCCAATTAAATGCTCCATGCGCATGGCAGAAAAGGCCCATTGCCATATAAATGTGTGGTTAATTCTTCAAAAATATATATTAAAAAAAAGTATTTTTAGGCCTGTTAATAAAATTAATTAACTTCTGCTCTTTAATACCTAAAAAATTCAACTGGCATGGTGTCCAATTGTTTGCCAAAATTGGACATTTTTGTACAATGTGTGGATATTTATGTATTGACAGTGTTGTAATTTTTCACCGTTTGGCATTAGAAACATAAATATTTGCACAGATAATGTTTATATATTGGTTACTGAATTTCTGGAATGAAAAGTGAACAGAGGCATATTTTTAAAAGGGTTATATGCTAAAAAGTAAAAAACAAAAAACAAAAGGCGAGGATAAAATCTACTTTTCTGTGTTCCAGTCTCAGTAACTTTGACACAGTAATATCTGCTTCAGTATTTAAACCTCTGATGAAATTTCCCAAGTGTTAGCTTTACTTTGATACCAAGATTGTAAGCACGGAGTTTGTAATTGCAGAGAAATAATCAATTACATTTGGGCATTGCATTTTTGAGCAGGAAGCTCAGAAACCCGTTTGGGGCTTAAGAGGTTACCTGTACGACAGCCTCTGTGTTTCTCCTATGAAAATTTATTACCAGTGTGACCACCCCGACTCTCTAAAGAAAACCCTTTCTCCAGTCCAGAGTAATTTTTGGGGGGTGATGTAATATTGATGTAAGGCATAATATTATGATCTCGGAGGTCTTAGAAAAATGTGTGCTGTCCTGATTTAAAACAGCACCTGCTTGGGGCTTAAGATGGACCTGTTTTAAACTTTGTTCTTTAAAAACATCTGCTGTGAGCCAGAGTAGACTCTCTGCAGTTAGTCAATGGTGCACGGAGGAGGACATGCAGGAAGACACCATGGTGAAACATGACTTTGCTTCAGTACAAAGTATTTTTGCAGCTAAAGGAGGGGTCCAGTAAAGAATTAATAATAAAAGGCTATGGGTGCTCAGGGATCCTTTTTTATGCACTTTATTTTTTTTTGCTCTGCGATCTAAAATCCAGTACACGGTGTTCCAGCTATAAGAGACTCTAAACAATTCATGGAACTATATCAACTGCCTTAATTCTTTGTGGCTTCATTCAACAAGCTGTTAGAAACATTCCTCAGACATGATGTTGACATGATAGCATCACACACTTGCAGCAGATTGGGCCAATGCTGCACATCCATGATGTGAATCTCCTGTTTAACCACATCCCAAAGGCGTGGAGGCCATTTGAGTAAAGTGAACTCGTCTTCATGTCAAAGAAACCAGTTTGAGATTAAATGAGCTTTGTGACATGGTGTTTACCCTGCTGGAACCAGCCGTCATAAAGGGAAGGACACGGTGAGTAGCGATAGACACTATGTGGCATTTAAACAATGCTGAGGTGCTACTAAGGGGTCAAAAGTGAGAACTGTCACTTGCTGGATATTTTCTTTATTTTGCACCATTTTCTGTAAACACTACAAATGGCTGTTTGGGAAAATCCCTGTAGATTAACAGTTTCTAGAATACTCAGATCGGCCCATCTGGTACCAACAACCATGTTCAAAGTCAATGAAGTCAACGTTCTTCCTCATTCTGATGCAACTCTCAGTTTGAAGTTCAGCATGTTGTCTGGACCTTGTCTAGATGACTACAAAAAGTGTGAAAAGGTATACCTAATAAAGTGTCTGGAGATAATTTGCACACGCACACACAAATACAAGTGATCAGTGGACCTAAGAACAGACCACAGCAACAAAGGGCCAAATTACCAAAGCTTGCATCTGATTTCCCTTAACATGGATACTTGAATACTTAGCCCTGTACAAGTCCAACAGTACATTCATAACGTTAATCAGGACGTCAGTGTGGATGAAAACACCAGAGTGCAACCTCAGCGCCATTGCACAAATTAAGTGCAGAATGTACCAAGGTGATGCACTGTCCCCACTGCTGATCTGCACATGGGGGTTGGGACCTTTGCAGCTCATCACTAAGAACTGTTTCAAATATAGTTTCAGAAGTAGAGCGACCATCACCACCTCCGCTACAAAGATGATATCAAGCTGTATGCCAAGAGTGAGCGAGACATTGACAGGATGCAGTGAGGACGCAATGTCATTTGAACTGGATAAATGTGGCAGAGAGGGAAGTGGATCCATCCTAAAGGGGTGTAATGCAGAATAACAAATATACAGGACAGCTACAAGTACCTGGGCATCCCCAACAGGAACCATGTTGAAGATGCAAGAAGATCACCCACAGCCAAATACCTCCAGAAGGTAAGACAGATACTAAGAAGCCAGCTCATTGATAGGAATAAGATCTGAACCATCAATACAAACTGGTCATCAGATACCCAACTGGAAGAATAAGCGAACCACAGTAGGAGATACATGACACTGATGTCAAAACACGGAAACCTCAAAAGCAACAGAAAGTGGGACGAGCAGGGTTTGTGAGTTTCAGAGCCACAGTTCAGGAGGAAATATGGAGAATCTACTCGGATGGCCCCCCGAGATTAGCTCTCAAAGACTGACTCGGGTAGTTCAAGTGAGCCGTTGATAGGGAACAGGAGGAGACATTATCATGGAAGATCCAGTACTTGCATGGGATGTACCATTGACAAATAGAGGAAGTGGGTGAGAAATCCTACCAGTTGCTAGAACAGGCCAGCCTAAAGGACATCACAGAGCTGTGATCCTGGCAGCACAAAAATAGGCCCTAAGCATCGAAGTCTCCAATTTCCAATGACACAACAGTGCTAAGGTCCTGTGATCCTTCTAATTCCAGACAAACAAGCAGCTGCATAGTGATTTGTGAATAGTTTAGGACAGGATTTTCCAACTCCAGGCCTCAGGGGCCGGTGTCTTGCATATTTTAGATCTCACCCTGGGTCAACACACCTGAATCAAATGATTAGTTCATTACCAGGCCTCTGGAGAACTTCGAGACATGTTGAGGAGGTCAATTAGCCTTTTAAATCAGCTGGAGTTGGACATCCCTGGTTTAAGATGTATAATAGGAAATCTTTCATTGTATTAAAAAAAGGCAAAAAGAAGGAAAAAAATAATGACTTAGCTACTGTATTTGCATAATAATAAAATCCCCTACAAAACAATGCTTGTGCTTGCAAAATATATTTTTATGTGATGAAACTGCAGCTGCATACGCAGTAATGAATGATATGGCTCCATAATGTTTAAATTTGGCAGCGTGCCCCCTCAATCCCATCAACTCCTATATTTAAAGGCATACATTTTCATGCACTGTACATTCATTTACACATGCACTGCAGAGTGCAAGTGTAATGCTGCATGCTGAAGGTGGAAACAGAATTGCACACAGTCGATAATGTAGAATCGGATAGCGTTTGGAAAAGCAACCTTAATTCCCCAAAGGAGGTTTTATTTTTTTCATAGCACTCTTTTCGCTTGATCACATAATCACTGCCTGATTAATATCAGATATGAACAGGTCAACAGGCTGCTAATGGGAGATGATAGCTTGTTTACCAGACAACCGCAGTCTGGGAATATGTGCAAGTGGGTGCATGAGGTTTCCTTTTTGAATTAGATAAAGAATAGTGTGTGTTTGGTGCTAATGTGTTGAGGTGCACATAACTTTTGGACCACATGATTCATAATTATCTTCACTTTTGTCTGCGAGCAGAACATGCCAAAATGTTATACTTTGGGCGTCAGCAGTACCCAATTTTTTTCTTTTTTTTAAATCCAGTTTGATTGTTTAAATATTTTAACAATTTCAAATTGATCTGCTTTTAAAATTTCCCCCAGTTCAGACCAGAAATAGTAGATAAAAATAAATCTGTGTACATCTGTGGTGCGAGGTCCTCCCAGAGGCGTGATTCCTCACTGGCTCCAGCTGGAGCGCTGGCTGGCACACCTGTGTTTAATTAACTAATAACTCACCTGCTGCATGTCAGGATGGGGTCATCTATCCACTCCTTGTCTGCTCATTTCAGCTGAGAGAGGCAGCATGTCAGCATGTCTTTGTTTGATTTGGTCTTTCTGGTACTTTCCCTTTAGTGGCTGAGACAGGTGGCGAAAGTACAGCCATTTTTCACTTAAAGTTGCAGTGTGTGAGATCTACCCACTAGATATCAGTAGATTGCAGTCAGTGAAATTGTCTTCTTACTCCTCCCAATCAAGAGTGTAATCCTAGCTACAGTATCTGCTGTAGGGAAACAAACTCTTTGTTCATCTGTGTTGAGTGCAGGCTGTTAGTCTGTGGTTTGCCTCGGTTGTCTTTACTCTGGAGGAGACCGTAAAACCTCATGAATGGAGTCTGACACAAGTTGAAATGCCAGTGAAACTCACATCTGTCTAATGATAGTGATGCTGTGCTGTTAAGGACATCCTAAACTTTTCTGTCATTTTTGCTGCTGTTAGCCGCTGCTAGCTGGCAATGGGGAAGTAGATGTAACGTTGCTAGAGTCAGACACTTGTGAATAACCCCTTGATGTAAGAAATTCTTCAACATCTAGGACTAGCTAGGTATTGAAGTATTGTCACTATAATTTATGGACATCTGCATCAAAAATGCATTTCTGGCTTCTTCTCACTTTGACCCCTGAGTGTAGTGCTGTAAATGATGCATAAATTATGCTTGTCTGCCTTTTTGTTTGAGCCTCTGTGTGTGAAAAGACATGCTCTTTCCCACCATGTGGAGAGAAGTTTAAAAAATGGTAATGATGAGATGATAACGAATGAAGGACACACAAACCAGGGAAGAGGAATTCGAAATAACAACCTAAAATCTCACATTTCAAAATAGCAGTAATGCAGTATTCCATGTCCATATCTCCAAAACCAAATCCTCAAGAAATCATTGCATTTTTTTTTTTTAATCAGTTTTACGGGTCCCTCATTTCCTCAAAATCCAATGCCAGTTTCACCAATGCAGCTTCACGGCTAATCTCAGGTTTCCTTGATTTCTGTTCATTTTGCTGCTTTCCTGTTGCTCTGTTGAATCTCCGTGTGGTCTGGTGTATTGATCCTGCTGTGCCCACCACTGTGCTGGCCTTCTGTCTCCTTTTATACCAGGTGACTGAGCCGGTGCAGTTCATTTCATATTTTTAGCACAGAATCACAACAGGCACTTTATATTGTAAGGTAAAGAACCTACAATGAAATGAACCCCTCTTAGTAAGCATTTGGCGAAAGTGGAAAGGGAAAAACTCCCTTTTAAACAGGAAGAACCAGGTTCAGTGAGGGCCAGCCATCTGCCACATGTGGTTGGGGGTGACGGGAGGGAGATGGGACAAAGACACACTGTGGAAGACAGCTAGAGAGTAATAACTAATGACAGGAAGTAATTCTAAATTTTTCAAAATAAAATGCAAATAGAAAATATGTCTGTGAAGGTTCTCAGTCATCCAGGTCATCGTAGTCAAAGGAGCTTGCAAAGAAAAGCGTCTGGACTTCTTTAAGTTACTTGAAGACGTTTCACCTCTCATCTGAGAAGCTTCTTCAGTTCTAAGGTCAAATGTTGGAGAGTCCCAGATATAACCCTAGTGGGAGTGTCCCCCCACAGAGGGACAAAAGGACCCCCTGATGATCCTCTAATCGCCTGAGCCAAGGTGTGAAACTGGGTGTGGGTCCCAATCAGCCAGAGTTTTGGGTGAGTTCATTGTGAACCCTGGCCCCACCTTATCATGCGAATTCCTGAGGTCAGATGTCCCAGGTTGTGAGTGGGCGTTAAGGCGTCTGGGAAGGGATCTCAAAACTGGATTATAGATGGCAGAGAGTTGGTGTCGTAAACCACCGCCTCTGTTCAAAGATGGTCGCTCACAGTGGACATAGATGCTTCTTTCACTCCTCTTTCAAACCATCTGTCCTCTCTGTCCAAAATGTGAACATTGGCATCCTCGAAAGAGTGACCTTTATCCTTAAGATGCAGATGGACAGCTGAGTCTTGTCCTGTGGAGGTGGCTCTTCTGTGTTGTGCCATGCACTTGTGAAGTGGCTGTTTGGTCTCTCCAATGTAGAGGTCTGGGCATTCCTCACTGCACTGTACGGCATACACCACATTGTTAAGTCTGTGTTTTGGCGTTTTGTCTTTCGGGTGAACCAGTTTTTGTCTGAGTGTGTTGCTGGGTCTGAAGTACACCGGGATGTCATGCTTGGAGAAAACCCTCCTGAGTTTCTCTGATACACCGGCTACATAGGGGATGACAATGTTGTTGCGTCAACTGATTGGGACCCACACCCAGTTCCACACCTTGGCTCAGGCGATTAGAGGATCATCAGGGGGTCCTTTTGTCCCTCTGTGGGGGGACACTCCCACTAGGGTTATATCTGGGACTCTCCACCATTTGACCTTAGAACTGAAGAAGCCTCTCGGATGAGAGGTGAAACGTCTTCAAGTAACTTAAAGAAGTCCAGACGCTTTTCTTTGCAAGCTCCTTTGACTGCAAATAGAAAACTATTTTGTACATATCCATCCATCCATCCATCCATTCGCTTCCACTTATCCTTTTCAGGGTCGCGGGGGGCGCTGGAGCCTATCCCAGCTGTCATAGAGCGAGAGGCGGGGTACACCCTGGACAGGTCGCCAGTCTGTCGCAGGGCCAACACACAGGGACAGACAACCATTCGCACTCACATTTACTCGTTCACACCTAGTGGCAATTTGGATTATCCAATTAACCTATCCCCACAAGCTGCATGTCTTTGGACAGTGGGAGGAAGCCGGAGTACCCGGAGGAAACTCACGCAAACACGGGGAGAACATGCAAACTCCACACAGAAAGACCCCGGCCTGATGGTGGAATTGAACTCAGGACTTTCTTGCTGTGCGGCAACAGTGCTAACCACCGTGCTGCCTATTTTGTACATAAAATATTAAAATTGGTTGAGCCCTACAACACAATAAGAATGGTAATGGATACACCATTACAACTGTTGTGTGCACTGATACAAAAAAAAAAAGTTGTTAAAATCGAGTTCTCAAGCAGGTAGAAAAGAGGAAGATTATTAGTTATAAAGAAGGCAGGAGGTGGATGCTAGGGAATGGACGCAAAATACTGTGGGAACCCCAAAGGGAGGAACCAAAAGAACAAAGTGTGAAACTTTACTGTCTGATATTATCTTGACTGTTCAGATGCAGTTCTTTAAAATGGGAGCGACTGAAGGATGTATCAAAGAAAAGAAAAATGACTACACATTTAGCTAACATGGGCTGCTGGCAGATATTGGGGATTAAAGTTTTTGGATGCTCTGTCATTTACTGTACATCACAGATTCAAGTCTCTTTAAATTTAAGACCTAAGTACAGGTTGCTATAATAGCTTGCACAAACAACCTGTGTTGGTTGTTTTCTGGGGGATTGTCTCCTCACCTGTTGCCATGGAAAATAACCAGTCTAAAAGCATGCACAGTAGCTGCAATGCTGTCATTAAAATTATATTCATACACAAATTTCAACTAAAACTTTTATAACAATGGGTTTTTGCATTGCATCCCCCCCCCCTTATGTGCAGTCCTGCAGATAATACTTGTACAGGATGGCCAGCATCCAAAAGGTAATTATTTTAACATGCTGTATATTACAGCACACTGGTAAGTTTTCTATTTTAGGTGAAATTATGCCAAATAGTTGCTGGCCTGTCAGCTCAGCCCTCAGGTTTAACAGATAGATGGGGAGAGGGCGAGTCATGTACGAAGGAGTAAATTCATCCCACGGACTGAAAACCTGTCAGTATCACCGCGTACTCTGCCTAAATTGGCCAAAATGTCATCATCTTCCAGTTTGAGAACTTCTGTGCTCAAAATATAGTTCATTAAAAATGTTTCTGGAAGCTAGATGTTGCAGACTGTAGTTTAAAGTCCACTTTCTATCACAGTAGTCCCTTGGTAATATCTATACTATCTATGGTAACAGCAAGCTTTCGCAGGAAATCAGTGGATTTCAAGTAATTTCACTAATGGGAGAGAAATTTCCAGCAGGAGTCTCTGTTGCATGGAAATGTGAAGTGGAAAATCAATCTTCCAGTTCAATTGAATTGAAAAGTAGCTGCAGGAGTAGCAAATTGGGACCCTTAGCTAACCTTTGGAAATTAATTTCACAGGCGTTTCAGATGTACATTTCAAAAAGCGCTTAATGAAAGCCCTACAGTCTCACAGGCACGTCCACGCATGCTTGAATCCGCATTAATGAAAATACAGTAACACTTTAGCCACAGAATGAATTGGAGCCTGCAGTGTTACAGTCTTGCTTCACCTATTTGGCTACAGAGGACACCTTGATGAATTGCTCCTGAGATAATCTCCCGCAAGCAGTCATGACATGCTGTCAGCAAACAATCGCCCGACCTCATTAGCATTGTGTATTGACATCAGTGTAAATCTCAGCTGAGAACATTAGCATGCTGCGGAGTATTGATGTCCTTGTAAATCAACATTGGTGGTAAATACAGCAGGTAGGACAAGGACTCGAAGCATGACTCACTTCCACAAGCTAACTTGGATACTGGGAAAAAGCAGGATTTTCAAGGATCACACTGGTGGTTTTGAGAGTTTTCTGTACAGAAAAATAACAGCTGGTGATGTATTTTCTCTGTGGGCTACATTCCTGGAATTACCCATGAATGTGAAAGTCATCGCTTCTGTGCAAGATGAGTGGGACGGTTAACAAATGGATATTTTAAACCACTTCATTAACCCTTTAAGACCTACCATAGAACCAAGTCCGCCAGAGCTTATATTATATTTTTACATGTTGTAGAGCCATTTTTGGGAGCATTTCAAGTTGATATACATCAAAACAACTGTTATAACCCAAATTCTAATAATATTTATGCATTAAATCCATAGTAATTACATAAATTGCAAAAAAGTGCAATAAACTACAGAAAAATTGAAAATCGTTTTTGTTTTTTTTTTACATATATTTCTAATTAGAGAAATTTTAGGTTTATCCCTCAAAACTTTAAATACAAAAAAGTTGCAAAAAATAGTTTCCCACCACAGGGAATTTATTTTGAGTGTCTTCATAGTTTTATTTTTGAGATACACCAATTTTTATACACTGCAGAGAAAACAAAAAACAATCCTATGATGCAAATTTGCAAAGAAAACAGCATGTGCATCAAAATAAACTATTTCCAGCAGTGCAATATGAGTCCTAAGCATCCCAGAAACTATTCAGAAAAGCATAAAGTCAAACATGACTTTTAAAAACACCAGTATAGGCTTTTAAGACCTACAAGTAAAAAACTACATTTTCCGCGAAAATGACGTCACTTCCGGTTTCGGGCAGGTCATGGCGGACATGCGGTCGTTCGTGCTGATGTCTATTTCAACGTAGGAAGTGTTACGAACAGCTGATCGGATCAGCAAAGTGTGTTTCTGGGATATTATGTTTTTGTTGCTGCAAGTGCTTTTTATGCAGTTTTTGCAAAGCTATATGTGGAAGGAAACTGTGACCGAGGACAAGCTGATGGCATAAGATGTAAGTACAACTCCTCCGGTTTCATATGCAAAAAAATTATTGCGCCAGCTTACGCGGTTCCGGTTCTACAGGGATTTAAAAATAGTTACGCAAAACGAAGCGTGCCCGCTCTGACCGGCTTTAAAGGGTTAAAATCAATCTCACCTTTTGTGTTGCTCGTGAAAGTAAGTTTTCCATGTGGCACCATCTTCATTTGAGCGCGCTGCCAATCTGTAATGCGCTTATTACAGACCGAGGGGCAAAACACATGCTTAGATCTTTGAGAGATTTCCCCCTCCCTAATAGCCATAAGGGGCAACAACAAACCAATTTCACACTCAAAAACAAACTTGGAAAAGCCAGAGGAGAAGAGATTTATCTTGTTTTCAAATGGCATTTTTCAGCTTTAATGAAACTACAGGCTTCAAGGATAAAATGCTGTTATTTCTCTAATTTGAGCTTCCTTGTCTCCTCTGTCCTCTTGCCTCAAATCAATCTCAGTATGGCTTGTTGAAGGATGTCTCAATTCCTAAAATCCATCTGGAGGTTAGAGGAGGGTAGCTGGAGGAGATGATGGAGGAAGCACAGGTGTATCCTTTTGTGGAAGCGTTTTTACATTCACTGTATACCCAGTAACAGTGCCTCGAGGCATCTGCTGTTGTGACTTAACACTATATAAATAAAATGTAACTGAATTAAAGTGTCGTGCTACACGCTGACTCCTCAGCGAACTCATATGTCCTCTTCATAAGTTGATTCTGTTATATAAGATGATCGACCACCTGATTAAATTCCTTCACAGGACCAGGTTTATGTTGTTATACTGCAACATGCTGTAAATCCAAGTAATTAGATTAAATCAAATATGAAAAGACCTCATGAGCACCCCTACATCTGTAGGTGGTCTATAATGAACAACTGTCGTGTAATTTTGCCACATGTCAAATTTAATCGACATTCCTTTAAGCTCAGAGGCGAGGATGTTTCATTCCTGTTACATACCTGTTGCCTCAACTCCTTTCTCTGTGTTACGTGCCAAGAGGTGTGGCTTTGCTTTTGTGTTCTATTTATCTTTCAGGTGTCAAGCCTCCACCTATTGGCCAGTTCGAAGTTGATTGGCATGTGTCTATTGGCTGGTCTGGGCCCAGTTGGCCAATCACACGCTGAGGAACACTACAAATGAGCAGCTCCCTGGCCAGCTGGTGGCTGCTGGCTTCTGCTATGACAAACATTTGTGAACAGGCTTCTTTGTATTATTGTGTGGTGGGAGGCTGGACAGGTAAGCTGGGGTACCCTATACACTGATTGCAGGTGTTAAACTGTTAGACACACTAGGTTATGCGGTTGATGCCACTTTTGTATGTTTTCTCTGACCTTTTGTCGAGCAGCTAGGTAGGCCTTTTGTTTTAGTTAGGCCCTGGGAGCTCTCGGCCTCTTTTTGTTTTATTACTTTCTTTGATTTGGCTCAACCGCCCAGTCCTCCTCCCCCACCTTTTTTCTTATAGATTCCGTCCGGTGTCCGGTGTTGCTGTCTCCTTCCTGCCTTTGCCACCACCATGATGGTGGGGGGGGGGACGTAACACTCTGCCACTCACATCCTTGGTGAAAGCGACTGAGACATGAGAAGAGTTGAGGAAAGGAACTAAAGTACAAACAGAGAAATGGAAAAGGGGGTTTGGTAAATAGCCAGCCAATTACTTCAGCTTTTCTAAATAGAATAGAGCGCTTTATTGTTATTGTACATGTATGACAAAATTGCTGGTGCTCCACACCAACTGTGCTGGAATAAATGATGAAAAGGCAGCAGGAATAAATCTATACAAAAAACAAGAGAGAGGCACATATTAGAGAACAAGTTGCAAAGTACTTGGAAGTAGTGCAAAGAAAAAGACTGTAACAGGGCCTGAGTGATGTGGGGGTTACCGTGGCTCAAATGTAGTGGATGAAAATCGAAAATCGATTACTACAAAGCAGGCGAGGAATTACAAACCCCTCATCGTCAGTGGCACGCCAGTGGAGAGAGTGGACAGTTCCCGATACCTGGGTGTCCACATCACTCAGGACCTGTGATGGTCCTGCTACATCAACACCCTGGTTAAGAAAGCCCGTCAGCGTCTCTTCTTCCTCAGAAGACTTAGACTTCCATCTGCCACTGAAGGTGCTCAAGAACTTCTACTGCTGCACCATCGAGAGCGTCCTGACGGCAAACATCTGCATCTGGTTTGGGAACAGCACCAAGCAGGACAGACGAGATCTGCAAAGAGTGGTGCGCTCGGCCGAACGCATCATTCAATCAGAGCTCCCTGACCTGCTGTGCATCTACACGAAGCGGTGCAAGTCCAAAGCTAGGAAGATTATGATGGACCTCTCCCATCCCAACAATGGACTCTTCTCACTGTTGAGGTCTGGGAAGCGCTTCTGCTCCCTTAAGGCCAAAACAGAGAATGAGGAGGAGCTTCTTCCCCCAGGCTATTCGGGCCCTGAACCAGGTGTAGGACTAGACTCTCCCACACATCACATCACCACACGCACCACCACACATTGCCTATAATTCCTATAATTTATAATCTTTATAATCTCTTTCTGCTATTTGCACATTTCTAACTGTAAATTTCTAAGTTAATTTGTAAATTTTGTAGTAACCTGTAAATTGTAAATACTGTAAAACTTTTTTTCTGTCATTTAATGGTCGGGCATTGTACGGCTACAAGCATTTCACCCCCATGTCATACTGTGTATGGTTGTGTGTGTGTGTGTGAGACAAATAAAAATTTGAATTTGCTATCAAATACTTGTACCATAATTCTTTATGGCAGAAATCAGTCGCAATGCTTTTAACATTCCTCAGAGAATTTGGTCATATTGACACGATTGCATCACACAGCTGCTTTAGAATTGTCATGATGCAAAACTCCAATTCCTGCTTTTCAAAGGTGCTTTATTGGATTGAAGTCTAGTAATGGTTGTTCAAGGAACTAGTTTGAGTGTTGTGAAGCTGAACCAGAAGATGGGTACACTGTGTTCAAAACAGGATGGGCATAATCACAACAACACACAGGTAATCAGCTGTGACATTTAGAATATGTTTAGTTGGCATTCAGAATCCAAATACTTTATTAATCCCTAAGGAAATTATGCAGTTTATTGTGTATCAGGTTATTAAATCCGTTGGCATCTGTGACCCTTGAGGGGCCCAAAGTATGGCATGGGAATATTTCTAAGCCACCAGCCTGAGCTGTTAATACAAGACAATCAGTTTGCTGTTGTTAGCTGACACGAGCGGCACTCCTGCTGCTGGAGCCCATCTACCTCAAGGTCCAACGTGTTCCAACAACAGGTTATTTGAGTCACAGTCTGGCTATTCTCCTCTGACGTCTGACATCAACAAGACATTTTCACCCAGAGAACTGCTGCCCACTGGATATTTTCTCTTTTTGGAACATTTTCTGTAAACCTAGAGATGGAAAATCCCGTATAATTACATCGTTACACGTGCAACTGCAGCTCTTAACTGTTCCAAGACTTAACCCTTTAAGACCTACCATAGAACCAAAGCCACCAGAGCTTACTTTATATTTTTACATGCTGTAGTGCCATTTTTGGGAGCATTTCAAGTTGCTATACATCAATACAACTGTTATAGCCCATATTTTAATAATATGTATGCATTAAGTCCATAGTAACTACATAAATTGCAAAAAGTGCAATAAACTACAAAAAAATTGAAAATCGTTTTTGTTTTTTTTACATATATTTCTACTTGGAGAAATTTAAGAGGTTTATCCCTCAAAACTGTAAATACAAAAAAGTTGCAAAAAATAGTTTCCCACCACAGGAAATTTATTTTGAGTGTCTTCATAGTTTTATTTTTGAGATACACCAATTTTTATACACTGCAGGAAAAACGAAAAAGAATCTTATGATGCAAATTTGCAAAGAAAACAGCATGTGTATCAAAATAAACTATTTTAAGCAGTACAATTTGAGTTTTAAGCATCCCAGAAACTATTCAGAAAAGCATAAAGTCAAACATGATTTATAAAAACACCAGTATAGGCTTTTAAGGCCTACAAGTAAAAAACTACATTTTCCGCGAAAATGACGTCACTTCCGGTTTCAGGCAGGTCATGGCGGACATGCGATCGTTCGTGCTGATGTCTGTTTCAATGTGGGAAGTGTTATGAACAGCTGATCGGATCGGCAAAGCGCGTTTCTGGAATATTGTGTTTTTGTACCTGCAAGCGCTCTTTATGCCATTTTTGCAAAGCTTTATGTGGAAGGAAACCGTGACCTAGGAAAAGCTGATGGTATAAGATGTAAGTGCAACTCCGGTTTCATATGCAAAAAAAATTATTGCGCTAGCTTATGCCGTTCCAGTTCTACAGGGACTTAAATAGTTATGCAAAATGGAGCGTTCCTGCTCCAACCGGCTTTAAAGGGTTAATCGATAGTTTGAGCGGGCCAAATCTTCTTTTTATGCTTTGAAAAATAGTTGATGATAGTTTATATAGTGAAGAATATATATGCTTTGTAGTTCCCAGGTTGGATGGTATGAAGAGACCTGCTGTAGTGTTCCTAAACAAAAAGCAAATCTTCCACTCTGCAAAGAAGACAAGGAAAAAAATTTAAAATGTGACACTTATTAAGTGTATTTCAATATCTTCACCTGTTTAGTTTTCAAAAGTAGAGCTAGTGGAGCTGACTGCCTCACATATGCTGTTGTTGCATCGTGAACTTGTTTAACATAAATTTACAAATGTGTGCAGAACGAGTAAAGCGCTCAAGCTAATCCGAACGACAGATGTCTTCTTTTGCAACAAAACTCTTCATTAGTTGAGCTTGCCGTATTAAAGGATTTTGATTGTGTTGTTGGTTCCTCTGGGCTCAGTGCCCGGGGCAGCTGCAGTCATTACAACACACACATACACAGGCGTGGACACCTGCCCACTGCTTCTCCACTATAAGTGCACCATTTCAACATTTATAGCACATTTCAGGGGATTTAGGGAAGTCCCCTCTGAGGCATTTTCTCTTTATCACACCTCTGCAGAGCTTATAAGTCACCTGGTGGGCACAACACACTCATTCTCAAAAAAATGAGTTAATTCTCATCAACATTCATAAAAGAGCAATGAGTAAGAGTTAAAGTAACCCTCAGCTAAAGACCAATTTAATTACCATATCCATCTGTTGTGGTGGAATTCTTGACCAGTGGAGATGCTTTAAGACGATGCTCGTTTTGGAATCGGCTCCTTTATCCAGCTGGAAGATTTAATTACGGAAAAAAGTTTTTTTCTTTATTATTCATTGCTTTGTATTATATATTCCAAGTTTTTACTGCCTTTTTAAAACTCCCGACACATTTCTCACAGTTACAAACAGTGTTGGTCAAGTTACTTGAAAAAAGTAATCAGTAACTAATTACTGATTACTTCCCCAAAAAAGTAATCCCGTTACTTTACTGATTACTTATTTAAAAGTAATTAATTACTTAGTTACTTAGTTACTTTTTAAAAACACGATTTACAACCTGAATAGGTGATAAAGCGATAGATCTTTCAGCCCAATTCTACTTTTTCTGCATAATCATCATACAAAATGTAATCAAATGGAAAAGTCTCTTTTTAAAACTTGTTTTATTAGTTTTAATCTTTTAACTTTATGCATCAAGAAATTTAATTTTAAAAAAAACTTAATTATATGCAACATTCTCTGACTGGAAGAAATTTGTTTAATATTTAAACATATTTTCTGCACATTCCAGCACATAAAATAAAATATTTTTTGTGTTTACACTCAGTCTTTCAAATAGATGCAAGTAAAACACAGCAGAAAATAAATAAAGTCAAAGACTAGCGGTCCTGTTGCTCTATTTTCACCTGTAAAGCAGGAGTACGGTAGGCGGAGGTTTACCCTGGTGCAGGTGTGCAGCGGTCAGTGGAAGAATCCGCAAGTTTCTCTGTGAGTTTCCCATTACGTCGTAGCTACTCGGTGCTTGTTTAGGGGTTTTTTTGGCTGTAAAAAGAAGTTTTCTTCCCACCACAACGGACACTAATGTTTTTGTCACTTTTTATGGAATCAAACTCAAAATAAGGTCAGTACTTCCACGCTTTAAACGCTGCACGCTCATACTCTCTCCCGCACTCGATATATGATCCATTGTTGATCTGCACACAGCTGTTGTCACGAACGTCGCACTCGCTTACGTCACTGTCATGAGACATTCTCGCAAAAAATCACGGTTTTAGTAACGCAGTAACGCAGCGTTCCTACGGGAAGTAACGGTAATCTAATTACCGTTTTTGCAATAGTAATCCCTTACTTTACTCGTTACTTGAAAAAGTAATCTGATTACAGTAACGCATTACAAGTATCGCGTTACTACCCATCTCTGGTTACAAATTGTGTTTGTCTGAAATGCTCAACATTTTTTTGTTGTTTCACACATGGTACAGCAGTAATTCATTCCCATACACAACCTTCCTTTCAATTAAAGTAACACCGTTTCCATGCATGAAAAGGAGCAGGAAGAAGAATAAGTTCTTATTGACACCTGCCCCCTATCTGTGATAATATCTGTGATAAAGTAGGCAACCAAAATTACACTTTGACAATTTTCTGCACATAACAAAACAAAACAAAACAAAGCAAAAAGAACAATATACTCAACAATGAGCAATACCACTAAATATCAAACTAAAAGGATCATTTTTCTACAATTAAATTCTATTATTTTCAACTTCTTCATTTTGGTTTATCATTTTATTCTTATAGCAGATTTTAAATTGAGAAACATTTGTACAGCACTTAAGATGACTGAGAGAGTTCCAGTTTCTTATGCCTGTGACTGTTGGACACATTTGCCTTTGTGTGGTTCGAGCAAACCGGTGCTTAAAATAAAACTTCCTTCTGCCGTCCCCGTTTTCTGAACACAATACAAATAAACTTTGTAACTTAAGAGGTAGTGTTTTATTTTTTGCCCTAAACATAATAGTTAAAGTCTGTAATTTCACTATGTCTTCTAGTTTTAATAATTTCAATTTTATAAACAAATTATTAGTTTGTTCTCTATATTTAACATTATGCATAATTCGAAGCGCTCTCTTCTGTAATAAATATAATGGTTTCATATTAGTCACATATGTATTCCCCCATACTTCAACACAATAACTCAGATAGGGTAGAAACAATGAAAAATATAATATTCTCATTGTCTTATAATCTAATATATATCTAACATTACCTAGGATATAAATACTTTTAGCCAACTTTTTTTTAACATGTTCAATGTGTGATTTCCATGTTAACTTGTCATCCACTAATACACCCAGAAAACTATAGATCCCCCTCCCATATTATACTCCCTCTATAGATAATACTATCTATCCCAACACGTTCTCACTCCCAAAGCGTAACATTTTACGCTAGGTGACAAATCGTCAACATATTACGTTTTCGGCTACCCACCACGTTCCTAAATGAGGAAATATGAGAACCGTATGGACTCAATCCACACATGTTCGCTCTTTTTCTTCAAATTGCTTAGAAACACGCTATTTAACATCATTAAAGTCCTGGTTATGGTCAGGAAAAAGGTTAGGGCTAGGGATAAGGTTAGGTTTAGGGCTGGAATACAGGGCTGGAACGTCTATTACCGCGGGAGCGTCATTGCACTGGATTTTGGCCATAACCCACCGCGTACCATAAGAACGCCGAAGGTCTCCTTTTGCGTTCCTCAGGAACGCCGCGGGACGTGACAAAACGTCGGCATGTTACGCCTCGGGAGTGAGAACGGGCTGTCTATAGAGGGAGTATAATAAGCTTGCATTCAATTTCTTTGAGTTAACATCTCAACACTGATCAGATTTGAGGAAACTTCTGCTTTAGGTGAAAAATTTAAAAAAAAAAGTTCAGAGTTCTGAAGTAGGAGAAAAACGCATATGATAAAATAGTCATATATTCTTTTATATGGGTTAGTGATTTATTACCTTACTAGTCGTTCCTCTAAATTGCAACTGTACTCTTCTCGCTTTAGAAAATGGGGTTTTCAATTAATGTTTGGCATATAGCTGTAGGGAAACAGAGCTGTGAGATAAAGGGCCTGCATCAGTGACTTTACTGTATCATCACACACTCAGACCTCAGTGAGGTTTGGAGCAAATGAGATAACAGAAGCTGTGCCCAGCTCTTATGAGGTTTTCAGTTTTCATATCACTTAGATTGCCAAAAAGGAAGGAGGGAAAAAAGTTACTTTCTTAACCATGTGCCCAATTCAGGGTCACCTGGAAGCTGGTGCATATCCCAACCATCATAGTGTGAGAGCTGGAATACAATCTGGACAACCGCACATATTCACATCAGTGCTGAATCCCCTTCAACATCTCCTCCAGTTTCCCCACAGCCACTCACACGCTGGCTATTTTTAGACCTTTTCCTGGAAATCTCGCCTAGTTGCATTAAGCGCTGTGTGGATTCGCCCTGAACCTCAAACCTGTGCGAAGAGCGAACATCAGGTTCTCTTTAAAATTGACCTGACTACTGACTAACTGAATTTTGTCTCTTTGGTGAGAGCATGATCTCCTGCTACAACCGAGCAGTTTTCAATTCAAGAGTTTCCACATCCAAAGACCGGGAGCATGTTCGCATTCTTTCCAGCATTCACGGGGTTGTGCACCATGAATTCTCACCTAGGGAAAGAATGATAATGTGGAGTTGTACTCTAACTTCCTGAGGGATCTGAGGGTGAACATTCAGGGGAAATTACCTGAATTGTGTGCAATCCAGTGCCGAGCCACTGCACATTCAAACCACATGAGTTCTTTTCACCGCATAAACATAACCTTCACTCGCTGCTGACCCACTCAGCAAATCTGTCCTTCTGCAACTTCAGCGACATCCCAGAAATGAAAATGAGGTAGAAGGGTACAGGTTGAAGTATAAGAAGGTACTTGCAGAGACAATCTGACAATAGCAGGTACACTAGAAGCTTGTATGGATGATCTTAACATAAAATCAGCCAATTACAATTCAAGGAAAGGTTTTTATTCATTTAATGCATTCATATAATAAACCAGCATTAAAAAAAAAATACAAGGTCCAAAATATTTCCCACATAAAAGCTGACTATTTTAATAAGTAATTTCGATGGCTGTACCCAGCAGCTTTTACCCTTGAACACACTTACGGGGAAAAAAAATCCTGAATCAGATCCTTCAGATACCAGGGTCTCTTGATGTTCGGGATTCATTTTGGTCTCCATATCAGCTCGCTCTTTCTGATTCTCCCACCAGATTAAATATGGGCTGTGTATAGGAATGTGTCTCATTTGGTTTACCTCTGCCCAAAGAAGTAATAATGGGCTCCTGGACGCACAGCAAATGAGAGATTTTTATCCTCCTGTAGAATGCCACAAAGCAGCCGAGTGTGTGTGTGCATGTGTTGAACTCATATTTTGAAAAATGAACAAAAGAATGACGTTTTATTCTCAGGAAATTCTTAAGAGAATTTTTCTTGAGTCTCCTTTCATCCGAGGAGTGCAAACCTCTGCCCAATCCTGTTAATCTCCAGATATATCTGTGCTGTCAGTTTGGCGATGGTGTTGCCATGTGTTTTGTATATGTTGTATAATGTATTAGGTGGAGGCTAAAGGGGAAAAACGTACCTGCTGCTCTGCATTCTCAGCTGACACCATGTCTGTAACCTGGACAAGCAGCTTTAAAAATAGATGAACAATGGAGCGATTTGTTACAGTGGTGCCATGTGTTTACTGGAACAAAATGTGCTGCCTCTTGTCTTGTGTTGTCTCAATATTCTCACATTAAATGCTTTCAACACACAAAATCAAGTCAATTTGTTTGTTTACCATCTATTAAAAGCTGTGGCCTCAAAATAATCAGCTGGCATTTTTGCAAAAATAAAGAGACCAAGCAAGGTCTTTGTGCCCACGTCTGTGCCTGTGTCTTAAACTGTCTGTGATGACTTCATTGCAATCAATCATTCTGGGCACAGGTGTCAAATGTGTTCCTCATTATTCCAAGAAAAACCTCAAACAAACCTGCTAATTAAACTGACCCCGAGGAGAAAAGAGAACATGACTTTATATGTAAATTATGCAGCTTCTGTGAAAGCTGACAAAAAACATTGTTAATGAAATGCAACTTTAAAGCCCCAGAGTGCCACATGTCAAAGTTCTGTTTTGCTGTCAGAGAAACCACCCCCCAAAAAACAAAAATCATATACAGATGCAGTAGGGACAACAGCAGAATATATACTTAATGAAACTCACTGCTGAAATCATGATCAACTCACTTTCTGCAAGTGTGCCCCGGACCTGTGGCTGCAAAACAAGCCCATCATCATCAACACTCCACTGCTGACAGTTGGTGTGAGATATTTGTGTTGATATCTGTGTTTGGTTTGTGGCAAACATAGCGCTGGTGCATTATGGTCAAGCATCTCCACTTTGTCTCGTCTGTCTAAAGTACAGACAAGTGGGCGATCGTGGCTCAAGAGTTGGGAGTTCGCCTTGTAATCGGAAGGTTGCCGGTTCGAGCCCCGGCTTGGACAGTCTCGGTCGTTGTGTCCTTGGGCAAGACACTTGCTGGTGGTGGTCAGAGGGCCCGGTGGCGCCAGTGTCCGGCAGCCTCTGTCAGTGCGCCCCAGGGTGGCTGTGGATACAATGTAGCTGCCATCACCAGTGTGTGAATGGGTGGATGACTGGATATGTAAAGCGCTTTGGCGTCCTTAGGGACTAGTAATGCGCTATACAAATACAGGCCATTTACCATTTACATTGTTCCAAAAGTCTTGTGGCTTGTTCAACTTTGTAAACCTAAGCTGTGCTGCCATGTACTTTTTTTTAGAGAGACAAGACTTTCTCCTGGAAAACTTCTAAACAAGCCATACTTGTTCAGTCTGATTTTTATTTATTTATTTATATATTTTTTAATTGCACTGTCGTGAACTCGGCTTGGTTCCTCCCTTTTGAGTTCCCACAGTATTTTGCGTCCATTCCCTAGCATCCACGGTGGTTAGCACTGTTGCCGCACAGCAAGAAGGTCCTGAGTTCAATTCCAACATCAGGCCGGGGTCTTTCTGTGTGGAGTTTGCATGTTCTCCCCGTGTTTGCGTGGGTTCCCTCCGGGTACTCCGGCTTCCTCCCACCGTCCAAAGACATGCAGCTTGTGGGGATAGGTTAGTTGGATAATCCAAATTGCCACTAGGTGTGAATGTGCGAATGGTTGTCTGTCCCTGTGTGTTGGCCCTGCGACAGACTGGCGACCTGTCCAGGGTGTACCCTGCCTCTCGCCCTATGACAGCTGGGATAGGCTCCAGCTCCCCCCGCGACCCTGAAAAGGATAAGTGGAAGCGAATGGATGTCGTGAACTTTAGTATGTAACAGCTAACTGAGGATTTTAGAGTCTGCGATGTAGCTCTTGTTATTTTTCTATTCAGTTTCTCTGAGCACTGCATGATCTGGCCTTGGTGGATTGTGACACCTTAATTATAGTGTGTTGTTTCACAGGAATGCAGGAGGACAAAAACAAGGATGAGGCCAAAATTAGACTTAAATGACATAACAAAGGTGACACAGGTGGAAACCGATAAGATCTACCTATCTATAAGGAGGGGAAGGAATCAAGGCAGGAAATAAAAACAAAAACCCCCAAACGAATATTCAAAAAGCTCAATAAGCGAATAATTCAAACATTAGGTCAAAAAAAGGGAAGGACGAGAGAACGCAGAGGGCTCGAGGAAGCTGAGATGCTAGAAATGCAAAGAACTACAACAACCCTGACTGTTACAGGGTCCATGGCGTCACATGAGCACATAAGCTATTGGCTTTTGCTTGAGCCTGAATGAATTGGACGGGCCAATTGGATGTATCACCTCATTCACTCTGCTTTATTGATTAAATTATTACTGTAGCTAAACTACCTATAAATGTTCCTGATTACTTTTAGTATTGGACGCATAGAAAATGTTAGCAGTAACCCAGTTCAGTTCAATTTACTTTTATTTATATAGCACCGATTCACAACAACAATCGTCTGAAGGTCCTTTTCTAAGAAAAGTTTCTGTAATATTTGTGAGATTATTATACTATCTTATGCCACCTTTATACTTCTAATCAAAGAATTGTTGAATCATTATACGGCTATAGGCCACCTTGGATTAAAGATTGTGAAATCATTACACTCCTTTATGATGCATTATACTGCTGACTGATAAGAAATACTGTTTTCAGAGAATCATGGCCTTATTTGTCTGATTAGAAAGAACAGAACATACTGCACAGGAAGCCAAGCACATAACTTAGGCTCACTGAGAGAGAGAAAGAAAGTGGATGTTTAGGTTTTATGACTTTGTCCACATCTCCCGTCCGGACGTTTATGCTCAAAGTGTTGTATGGAATAAAGAGATTGTTGATTGAGTATTTATACACCGAGTGTTGTTCTTCCGTCAGCCCAAAGATCAAAGAATTGGGATATTTAACACATTAGAAAGAAAATCCAAACAATCAGATGACATCTCAGGGTCAAGCATGAGATGTTGTTCTTGTTGTGGTCCAGAGGTGATGGGGCAAGGTTTTGTATGTGAGATTTTAAATTCAACTTAATTTAACCTGGAACCAATAAAGAGAAGCTAATATGGGAGAATTGTGGGCTGTTTCTAGTCTCTTAGTATTCTCATTGCAGTATTTTAGGTCAACTGAAGACTTTCATTAAGATAACGAGTTAGAATAATCCAAGCTCAAAGTCACAACTAATAATGACTTTAACTGGTAAGTTAATGAATGCCATAACCTAACCACCACCCTGCAACTCTGCACCATCATTGTACAAAAATATTAATTGTAGCACTAAATACATTTTGCATCTCAGCTCATTAAAAGTTGGTGAGTGGGTGGAAGTGTGACCTGATGACATTGAGCTCTTCCAAAACATCAACTTCACAGAATTGTTGCATTTTGCATGTTTAACCCTTTAAAGCCGGTCAGAGCAGCACGCTCCGTTTTGCGTAACTATTTTTGAAACCGGAGGAGTTGTACTTGCATCTTATGCCATCAGCTTGTCCTAGGTCACGGTTTCCTTCCACATAAAGCTTTGCCAAAATTGCATAAAAAGCGTTTGCAGGAACAAAAACATAATATTCCAGAAACACACTTTGCCGATCCGATCAGCTGTTCGTAACACTTCCCACATTGAAACAGACATCAGCACGAACAATGTGCTGAATAGTTTCTGGGATGCTTAGAACTCAAATTGCACTGCTTAAAATAGTTTATTTTGATGCACATGCTGTTTTCTTTGCAAATTTGCATCATAGGATTGTTTTTCGTTTTTCCTGCAGTGTATAAAAATTGGTGTATTTCAAAAATAAAACTATGAAGACACTCAAAATAAATTTCCTGTGGTGGGAAACTATTTTTTGCAACTTTTTTGTATTTAAAGTTTTGAGGGATAAACTTCTTAAATTTCTCCAGGTAGAAATATATGTTTAAAAAAAACAAAAACGATTTTCAATTTTTTTGTAGTTTATAGCGCTTTTTTGCAATTTATGTAGTTACTGTGGACTTAATGCATACATATTGTTAAAATATGGGCTATAATGGTTGTATTGATCTATAGTAACTTGAAATGCTCCCAAAAATGGCTCTACAACATGTAAAAATACAAAGTAATCTCTGGCGGACTTGGTTCTATGGTAGGTCTTAAAGGGTTAAATATATTTACATGCAATTTTTCATAGTTTTTACAAATCTGTGGTTCCACCTTTTTTTGTGTCTATGAAACAGAAACTATCACAGTTCTCATATCTCCCTCTTTGGGGTGTTTTCGCCTGCTCATTCTGGGGTAGAAACTTTGCTGCACAGGAGGAATTTTTAGGTGACAAATTGTTGCAGAACCTGCTTATATCATGTTTTTTAAAAAAAACAATAACAGTCAGGAGGTGATATGCTGGTTCAAAGCAAAGCTTTTGCTGGCAATACTGCTTGCCTTCCTACCTTTGTTTCACTATCTGTGGATACCAATGTAAAAACAAACTTAAACGTTAAAACAAGTTCACAAGAAAGTAAAAAAATAACATAGTCCTTGCCCCATGTCACAAAGTTAACCCCCTCCTCCCTGTTGGGCAGCTTGCAGCCATTGGCCTGCAAAAAAATGTGGTCTCGCAGTCTGTGGGCAGACCGTATGGAGCGTGAGTGGAGGACCCAAATGCAGACAGAGAACAAAAGGTGAGCTTGAACAAAAGGCGAGCCTTTATTGGGCTGATACAAGAGAAACCTAAATACAAGGCAAGATAAACGTGGGGCGAAACTAAAACTAAACTAAAGTGGGAAAAACTAAATAACTCATAAGCTGTGTGAGACTGGGAAACAACTACACTGGAAGTCCCAGGCTTTTCTAACCCAAGTCAGCCAAGTGGAAGCTAAATTGGCTAGTCTTTTAGCATCAATTCATATGTAAATTAGGTTCATATGTAAATTATGTAAACTTCACTTTGTTTAATGGCCAGCAGGGGGCGACTCCTCTAGTTGTAAAAAGACTTCTTGCTGTATAAAAATTTATACAAAAACACCTGTGGCTTCCTTTCTCTGTGACCTCAATAAACCTTTCCTGATGACACTTCGACTCATAATGAACACAATATGAAATTTGTTGTCTTTGTTTTATGTTATGGCAGAAAAAACAATGATTTAGGCTATGCTCACTAGATAATGTGCTTTTAATGACAAGCTGTTAGCATCCTTGGTTTCACTGGGTATGCTTTATTGGCATGGCCCTGTAGTGTCCTTGGATTTTCCTCCTCTTCGACATGTCAATGCTGTGAACAAAGAGAAACTTGTAAATAACTCATGAAAGAATAAAGTTACGTTGAAACCAAGCACACCATTGTTTTTCTTGTGACATTACCAATAAGTTTGAAGTGTCACATGGCCCTCTTCCTATTGAAAAAACAAAAGTTGTATCCAAGATGGCCGACTTCTAAATGGCCACCATGGTCACCACCCATCTTGAGGAGTTTGCCCCCTCACATATACTAATGTGCCACAAACAGGACTTTAATACCTATGAAACTATGAGAACTACAACACGAGGTACATGACTAGACAAGAAGAACAGACATCCTGACAAAGACTAAATACACACAGGAGATACTTGGGGGCAGTGGAAACAAATGGGGAAAATGGCTGACACTCAGCTAAATCCTAACTGATAATGGCAACACAAGAACTAACATTATATTCAATATAATATAAGAACTCAAAATGAACTCTAAATGCTGAGTCACAGACCCAGCCCCTGACATATGGCTCAAAGCCTGAGTTGGAAATGTGAATCCAAACCGACAAGGTCTAGGAGACATGGAGATCTCACCTCAGTGGCCAGGTATCTTAAGGGAGACGCTCGCACTCTTTGGTCCAGAAGGGATGGGGAGGTTGTGGTCTCTGACACAAAGCAGCTGAACTGTAAAATCAAACTGGTTTTCATCTCCAGTTGGTGCATTTATTACACTTGCCTGCCTTTCTGCTACATGGACCTGCTAATATCACTGCAGTCCTTTAGAAGCTGCCAGCAGGTCTGTTTGAGAGTTGCTCTGCAGCTGCCAGTAACTTAACCTGTTTACCTTGCCTACCTGGCCGCTGTCTGTTTACACTAATGGATGTGTCCATGGACTAAAAATCTCAGCTCTCTTTGGCTTCTTGAACGTCCTTGAGCAATTTTAACTTGCATTCAGTCATTATCAGTCATCCAGGATGAAAGTGGCAGCTAAAAGCTTAAAAATTGTATTCTTTATGCCATTTAAATGCTACCTGTCATTCCTCTAAGTCAAATTCACAAAATGCAGACCTGAGGAACAACTGCGCTTTTTAATAAATTCTAACACAACTACACAATAACATGACAAATAGTAATGAGTTTTCTTTTTCTTCCAGATGTTCTTTTCTCTGAGTTTCAGAGCAGAGTTTCGTTTTCCCATGACATACATGTTAAGAGGCTTTTTCGCTCTGACAGGAATACTGTTCTGGGAAAACAGTCACGTCTATCAACATCTGTGTCGAAAAACCGCCTCGCTTTCTTCACATTTCTGCAAGAAAATGAACACATGGTGCTAAAACACAAGTGCTGGCAACTTTAATTAAAAAAAGCAGCCAGTGCACGTCGGTCTTAGAGCAGCTTTGAGCACATCTAACCTTTTTCTCTGCCTAGGATGACTAAACACTTTTCTTCCAATGACTTAAATAGATGTGATTACTTCTTGGCCTGTCTTTCTCTGTACTTTCCCTCTTTTTATCCTTCGCCCGGGGGAATTGATGGAGATGTGTCGGGGGTCCAGAACCACAGGTGTTAGGACCTAGCCAGTAATGAATGGCTTCCAGCTGAATGTTAATCATGATTAACGAGTGAAAATGGCCAGGAGGCAGCGGGGCCTGACGACAGGGAGCTTGACAGGGTGTAGCAAACAGTGCACACAGAGCGGCGCAGCAGGGGGGGCAGTTTGGCCAGCCAAGGACAGACATGTTGACACGCTCCCGCATTTCAAGAATCTTGGATCGTCGCTTTATAGGGCACATAAATCTGTTTTCCAAATGAAGGTAGCGGTATGGCAAACTTTATTTTTGAGATGAGATGAAAAATGAGTAAAGCAATGCCTGTCAATTTATTTTAAATATGTAATATAGAACAAAATTCCCCTCTTTTCATACGACTACAGTCTATTTTGACGTAATATTTGTGCTCAGAACAGTTCTTATCTGCGTCTGCGGCAACGACACCACAGTGGAAATGGGACGATTGGTTTCTTGTGGCTCTGATTAAAAAAAATAATCCCCACTGTACTCCCTGCAAAAGTTGTTTACATGCCAGAGGAACCACTTCAGCCTCACTGCAAAGAAAGAGGAACAAACACTGAGAAAAAAAATGAGAAATGAGCTAAAACGATTTGGTGTTTTCAAAAACTTTAATGAGTGCACGCATGATAAGATGTATTTGCAAAAGCAGCGACAAAACACAGCTGCTAAACCATTTGCATCAAGACAGAAAGATATATTTAGCTTACTGTGCACAACAGGAAAAGTCGCAGAGGTATTTGGCAAGTCCATGTTAGGACTCCTTTTTAAGGCATGTATCCCATACACTGAATATTCATGCAGAAGGAAGTCTTTACGCTACTGCTACTGAATAAAGGGTATTTGTTGCAGATGTGATGTGAAGCAGGACTCCTGATGAGCTCAGTGGAAGCAGCCAGGGAAGCAGGTCCTGATGAAAAGTGCACGAGGGTCACATTTATCTGACACCGACGGCAGCAGAGAAAGGACACTTTGTTTCACAGCAATGACATGTTTGGCTCAGACAGTGTAGCAGAGTCCGACTGTGTCATGCTTTCAGCTGAATCACTCAGTCAGATGAGTAGGAATATACAACCAGCGTGATGATCTCAGTGTTTTTGCTGTTGTGTGTCTGTGTCTCTATTCTAGATGTAACAGTTTGTCCTCTCTCTGCCATATATATGGGTTTACTCCTGTATGCCTACCTTATTATAGAATTCATGTCTCACTCTAAGCATAATCGGGTAACTACACCGACAGAGGTTCAACTCTCAGCTGTTGTCATTTGCCGTAAACAAGCTGCAACAACAACATCAGCTAGTGCTCCCATGGCTGTTTATAGGAAGTATTTTCCTATGTTGCTCCCAAACTTACAGCTGGAATAACTTCAGTATTCTCCACTAATTAGCAGCTATCAGTGTCTGAGTTGCAGTCATACACTCTATCCCTCCACCTTGTTAACCCAGTAATCTACTGTTAACTTAATAACATGAAAGAGGAACGCAAAGTCAGCAGACATGATGCTAAAGTTAAGGTTTTATGTTCTTCCACCGTATTTCCCGGACTACAAAGCGCACCTGAATATTAGCCGCACAAGCTAAAATCAGGGGAAAATCCTGTTTTGTACATACATTAGCTGCACCTGACTAAAAGCCGCAGGTGTTTCAATGTTGACTTATCATATGTAAGAGAATATGCACAAAGCGAATTGTCAGGAAAGAGATGGCTGTTTGGAGACACACCCCTTTTATTAATATTTTGAAAAACAAGTTATGGGTACATATTTGCATAACTTTTTAGGTATATATACAAGTACCGGTAAATACAAGTACGAAACATGTACTGTGCTTCATAAATGAGTAACAAATGTAGTACATAACAATAACCTACAGCACACCAGAAAAATAGATTCTACCTTTTAGGCTCAGGTGCAGTGACACGGCTTTAACAAGAAGAAAAGTCAGTCATTCACCACCATCTTTCTCTTCTTCCTGCGCACTAAAACCACCAAAGTCCTCTTCTCCAGTGTCGGATACGAACAGGCTCAGGATGGCTTCGTCATCCACTCTCCGCTTCTCTCCTTCGTTGTCACTTTCAAAACCAAACAAATCCTCGTTGTCAGTGTCAGAGTCGAACACCCTCAGAAGGGCCGTGGCGGTGTCTCCATCATGCAGCATTCCAGCCCTTTGAAATCCGTTGGTGATCATGGATGTTTTCACACTTTTCCGCGCTGTCAGAATCCACCGGTGGAGTTGGGCATAACTTCATTTTCGCAAGTTTATCGCCGCTCATCATCCACGCCTCCCGCTGAATGTGTAGCACTACTTTGAAGTTTGTTTTTCGGGCTACTTGTACGGCACTATGTTGCCTGGCGGATGGACATGTGACCAACATACCACTCTTGAACCCCGATACTGTGTGTCTGATCACATGAAGTTCCGCCAGGCAACATAGTGCCTGTCACTACCTGATCCGTACCGGAAACCCGATCGGTACCCCGCATGCGCGAAAGGTGTCTCCTTCCGGTTGTAGCGTTTTACGATAGTTATGGGTCAGAGTATCTGTTAAAATGTTAAGAATAATGAGTAAATCTTAAAATGTTTGCAATAATGAAGCATTTCAATACAATGTAGACAAAAACGAAAAATAAAAAGATAGTTACGGATCGGGACTCCCCGATCCTTACTGCGCATGTGCAAAGTCGGACCGTACAAATCGGGTCTACCCGATCCGTACCGCGCATGTGCAGATGTTTTCTTCTTCTTCTGTTCGTTTAATGGCAGTTTACTCCCCAGTGTACGAGGATACTGCCACCTGCTGACTGAGCGAATGAACCCTATTGTAAACTGAATTGGCGTCATTACAAACGTGTGTTAAATTTTTATTTAGTGATAGTCGAGTGTGTTTATGCTTGTCTGTGAGGAGAGGATTGACTGGAATAGTGATGATGATGTCCGCTATCACTGTCAATTGTCAGTAAGCACTTAATCTGGCTGATGAATCTTCACGTGACACATTGCTAAATCAATATTATTAACTCTGTAATTAGGCGCCATTCTTCTTATTTTACGGCGCTGTTGTTCAATCGGGGAACGCTCTCTGTTGAGGAGAAAAGCATGAATTTGTTTGTATACGGATTATCCATTGTTTAAATGTCCCGGGCAGTCAAAAAGGAGGCAGAGCTGTTGAGAAATGCTAGGAGCTAACTGGGCGCTAACCGTATCATTCAAATATATTGAATGTCGTAATGTTGGCAAAGGGAGGAAGTGACGTAAGATTTGCGCATGCGGGGTACCGATCGGGTTTCCGGTACGGATCGGGTAGTGACAGTGCCGGAGAACAGCGGAACAAACAAAACAAATCGTCTTACCATATGATAAAAATCATGGACAATCCATAGAAAACCCGCACCTGACTAAAAGCCGCAGGGATCAAAGCTTGTGCAAAAAGTAGCAGCTTATAGCCCGACAATTACGGTATTTATTTAATTGATGAACTGTTGAAGGACATTTATTTAAAATCTTCTAACCCTGTACTCTGTACTTAAGCCCTACTTCAAGTATTGTGTTACTATTGTGACAGACAGTGTCCATCTCTTTTCATACATGAGGGGAAAACCACTCTTAATGGAAGAGAAATGCAAAGTGTACAACTTCTAGTGACCTTTTTAAAAAATACTTCCACTACAAAAATGCTCAGAAATGCTACTTTAATTTCATGTGTAATATTCGATGCCTGGGCTCCTATTTATAAGCTGTGGAAAGCCTCTGGGGAGTCTTATTTCAAAAATGTCAGTTTTATCTGTCATGATGGTAATTGCATTTTAATTGCTTAATTGTTTCGTGAATAATCTTGTGAATTGAATTTAACTGAACTGATGTCATTGTGGCTACATGTTTTATCTACCAGAATGTTCTTCTCAGGTGAGTTTAGGTGGTAGAATTTCTGATTTGTTGCCATCATAGAAATGATGCATGCAGTATATGTAGAGATATGCATCCACAGCATCTACATTGTGTTTTCTTTTCCTTTGTCCCATGTGGGTTTGAGATTGTGCTCTGTGGTTATGTGATATAAAAGCGAAGGAGCCTCTCTGAATGATAATTTGCTGTCAAAGTGATCAAAACTGAAAAGAATGACTTTTCCCCATTTTGCAAAGAACAAGCATACTTGAAAAGGCAAACTATCCAACTCTGTGACATGATAGCGCATAAAAAAAACAAGCAGCAAACGGAATGAGAGAAAAATTTCAGGTCGACTGTGCAGATCATACTCCCAGAGGCATTCATGCATTGTTTATTTTTCCCTTCATAGGAGGCCTGAGGGAGGAGGAAATTACCTTGTCGCTCATCAGCGTGCTGCTATAATAGCTCTGTGTATTGGCCGTATGGCAGCAGTAAACATGGACGCTGGAGCGTGTGCAGCTGTAGGCGGGCGGGACAGGTGCTCGTATGAATCAAGTGGGAGAGTGTGTGTGTGTGTGTGTCCAGGTAAGTCAGCGCTTGTGTGTCGCTGAACCATCTGGGCACACTTTGCTCCAAATGTGAGGATGGCAGAATTCCTGTGTATCTGTTAACGTTTCTACTTCTGTGCAACTCTGCATCTGTTAGTGGAGAATCAGCGCGTGTTAACGAGGGAGATTACACTTCCACGCTGCGTTAGACACCATCGCTCAGCCACAGTCAAAGGTCAGCTGATGTATTTTGCGAGGGTTGTTCATTGTGGCGGTCGATGACATTGACTAGTCTCATATGTCAAATCCCAAATTAGCCTTCTGACCTCTCCACCTTGACGTTTACTCATGAACATTGGCTGTGTCCCAATTCAGGGTCTGCACACTATGAGTACTACGTACGCTGTGTACTATAAGTACGAGAAGTGCGGAAGTGAGAGGCTTGTGAAATGGGACGGTCTAGCCTTCATCGCGCTGTTCAGGTTGCCTAGCAACCATGATACTAACCGCGAGAAACGTTACATACAGCTTTGTGTGACAGAAATGATATATATATATATATATATATATATATATATATATATATATATATATATATATATATATATATACATACAGACATACATATATGTGTGTATATATATATATGTGTGTATATATATATATATATATATATATATATATATATATATATATACACATGTATATATATATACATATATATGGGGATCCCGCAAGCGAATGGGAACCATGAAGAGGCCGCTAGGAAAACTGCAACCACCAAGTACCTGCAGAGGGTCAGGCAAGTCCTGAGGAGTCAGCTGAACGGTAAGAACAAGATCCGGGCCATCAACACATACGCCCTGCCCGTGATCAGGTACCCTGCTGGGGTAATAGGCTGGCCAAAGGAGGAGATAGAAGCCACTGACATAAAGACAAGAAAGCTCCTTACCATGCATGGAGGGTTTCACCCCAAGTCCAGCACCCTGAGGCTGTACGCTAAGCGGAAGGAAGGGGGCCGGGGACTGGTGAGTGTCAGCACCACAGTCCAGGATGAGACAACGAACATCCAAGAATACATCACGAAGATGGCCCCAACTGACAGCGTGCTCAGTGAATACCTCAGACAGCAGAAACCCAAGAAAGAGGAGGGAGACGAGGAACCATCATGGAAGGACAGGCCCCTGCACGGTATGTACCACCGGCAGATAGAGGAGGTGGCTGATATCCAGAAATCCTACCAGTGGCTGGACAAAGCTGGACTGAAAGATAGCACAGAGGCACTAATCATGGCAGCACAAGAACAAGCTCTGAGTACAAGATCCATAGAGGCTGGGGTCTATCACACCAGGCAAGACCCCAGGTGCAGGCTGTGTAAAGATGCCCCAGAGACAATCCAGCACATAACAGCAGGGTGCAAGATGCTAGCAGGCAAGGCATACATGGAACGCCATAACCAAGTGGTCGGCATAGTGTACAGGAACATCTGTGCCGAGTATAACCTGGAAGTCCCGGGGTAAAAATGGGAGATGCCCCCAAGGGTGGTGGAGAATGACCGAGCTAAGATCCTGTGGGACTTCCAGATACAGACGGACAAAATGGTGGTGGCTAACCAACCGGACATAGTGGTGGTAGACAAACAGAAGAAGACAGCCGTAGTGATCGATGTAGCGGTTCTGAATGATGGCAATATCAGGAAGAAGGAACACGAGAAGCTGGAGAAATACCAAGGGCTCAGAGAAGAGCTCGAGAAGATGTGGAGGGTGAAGGTGACGGTGGTCCCCGTGGTAATCGGAGCACTAGGTGCGGTGATTTCCAAGCTAGGCGAGTGGCTCCAGCAGATCCCGGGAATAACATCGGAGATCTCTGTCCAGAAGAGCGCAGTCCTGGGAACAGCTAAGATACTGCGCAGGACCCTCAAGCTCCCAGGCCTCTGGTAGAGGACCCGAGCTTGAAGGATAAACCGCCCGCAGGGGCGTGCTGGGTGTTTTTTTTTATATATATGTATGTATATGTAAAGGCTTTACAACCAAGTTAACGCTGAAAGTACAAACATCACTAATGTCACACAACTTTGCTGACATGTGGCCAAGAGCAATTTTTTATTTTTTTTGGCCAACAGTAATGTTTTAATGTTCTTCGTTATTAAACATTCGCACATAAATAAGTGACGTCATATTCAGTACTTACTTTTGACAGTTCACTCTTGGCCGCTCCCTCCTGCCGTATTTTGTGGCAAAATTATCCACACCCACCGCCGCGCTATGAATTGTGGGATATATGGGACCACGAAGCGTGCACCGGACCACGCTTGATATTTGGAGAAATCGACGGCGCATTTGGAGTATGCATTTGAAGTACACTCCGAATTGGGACAGCCGTCGTCGCGTGGCGGTGACGTAATCACACTTAAAATGCGTACTTCAAGCGTGCAGACCCTGAATTGGGACACAGCCATTGACTGTAAGCGTGTCTGACTTACACTTTTCTGTTTTTTGTTCCTCTAGTTCTGTTTTTGTCAACTAACTCAAAGTCAGGGTTTTTAAGGTGCCACTTTGACTTATTTTTCCTCACTTGCAGTTGGTTATGACTACAACCAATTACTGCATGATATGTGTGTCAGAATTTCAGAAGTCTGTCTATATTTGTTCATATGAGCATATTTTAATGCAATCTTCTTTACTAAAGGCAGGTTCAAACACCGGAATTGGTAAAATCAGGGTAAGTCTATGAGTGTCTTGACAACATAAACCCAATATTATCTGTTGTTTGGTTTTTCTATTGTATTTGAGTAAACATCTGAACCAAAAAGAAGAAAAAGACAGAAGAAGCTTTTGAGAGTGCAGTCTCACAGTTTAACCAACATTTATAGATAAAATGTTCATCAGGATCATCAGGATCTAAATCAAATAGCAGATGAAGAATAAGGCCAAACTTTGCTGTACCTATGTAAGGATCAGGATTAGAATCTATACTTTTACTATAATCTCCTGGCACCGTGCATAGAGCAGAGTGTAGGTAGTGCTTATGACTCCAGCATCAGCTTATATTTTTCCAGTCTTGCTTTTAGTTACTCAGTAACAAAGATTGTATATAAAAGCTGGACATAGTTGAAATGAGGTCAGTCCCTGCTCAGTGAAGTCCTGATGCAAAACCATCACCATCCTGTTGTTTTTGAAAGTGCATATGAAGAGTGAGGCATGACTGACTGTGAAATTGAGGGATAGCGGCTCACTGAGAATTTGTTAGACAACCAGAAGTCCTTTTTCCATTTAGAGGTGTCGCCTACTGCTGGTCAGTCTAATGTGGTTTAGAAATGACATTTTAGCCGTGTCACCTTCACAGTTTGGTTTTTCCTGTCACACGTGTTGACTGTATGTTACCGAGATAGCAGTAAAAACATATATTCAGCATAAATATTTATGTAGCCAAATTATCAGCGATTAATCAACAGTTTGCTGCAATATTAATCAATAATGATAAACTGCTAATGTTGTTTCTTAGTGTCTATGGCTGCTTAGATTTTTCAAAAAATAATAATAATGAAGAATTGCTGAACATAGAGCACAAAACAGGGATATGTTGTGCTTTATAATATATCTCACTTTCCATGTCTGCCTCCTGCCATGTTTTGAACTCCTGTTTGCTGTATTTTAACAAACCTATTCCTGAATCTAAATGAGTTTAAGCTTTAAACTTTTACATTTACTGAACTTAAAAGTTATACCACTCGAGTTGTGTAAGCTCTGCAAAAATCATAACAATAACTGAAGTTGAATTGTAGTTACAGCTTGAAAATGAGATGATATACCAAATTCTGCTTGTTTCTGGTTAAACAGCCTGTTTTAATAATAGACTTTGACTGAACGCTTCAAATACTTGTGGGCTTGAACTTTGTAGCTGTTAAGACTAGGGATGGGTATCGTTTAGGTTTTATCTGATACCGGTGCCAAACCGGTACTTTTGAAACGGTGCCGGTGCTTAAAGAATGGAGAAAACAAACTTTGTCCAAAAACCTCTCATGTTTAACTGTTTTCCACTTTTTCTTTGGTCATTTTAGCCTTTTTGGCCAGGGTGAAGGGAGTATCTGCCATCAAACAAGAAGACAGCCGCATGTAACTATGATGGTGTTTGCTAGTTCACCTTACATGCATTAATGTAATAACGTGGTTAGCCTACTCAACGTAAATTACACACGAACAACATTAAGCTACTCACGCAGAGAAGAACGGCTGCTGCTGCATCATCATCCTCATCATTTCTGCTACACTGGCAGGGCTAGGGGCCAGGACTCTACTCTTCGGGTTTTTGGGGGATGTTGCTAACTCCGGGTCCGATAACAGGCACCACACCCGCAGTAGATGTGCTCGGTGTGAGGTCTCACAGCAAGCTATCAAATACGGCGCATTTTTCGGCTTTAAAAAAAAACGCTATGCGTCGCCAGGTGTTTCATCAGATTTGAGGTGTTACCTCCTTTGACAGTATCACAGTATCAGCTTAAAGCACTTGTTGCAGCTGCTGAGTTTGCATATTTTGCTGTGAAGTACAGCCAGACTTTGACCGCTTTGCCTTGGGCATTTTTAATCTGTAGCTCTGCTCTAAAAGAACGTACGTACCTGGACCCGCCTACTATCCTCGGAAACGTAAAATGATTGGCTAGAATCTAAAGTGTATCACAGCTCAGGAAAAAAAAGCACCGAAATAAAGCACTGAAATGTGCGCTGCTTTTCAGTCTGGTTACTACCGTTTATGCCATGATGGCACCGGATACCGGTACCCATCCCTAGTTAAGACAGATATTTAACATCTTGCTCAATCATGCAGGGAAAGAAATCGCAAAAAGCTGATTCTATTTATCTGGATGTAACGTTTTCAGTGGGAGAAATGTTTTGTCACTTTGTGGGACAGATTTAATCTTTAGAAATGTTTACACTGAGGTAGTAAACCTGACTGCCTCCTATGTAAATCCTGCAGAAATGTATGGAAATTTGCTTTCATCAGTTAAAGCAGCATTAGATCAGACATGATGATCTAATAAGCCAGTTTAACATGCTTCATTTGCAACAAACATCACCAGTGATGAGCTACGTACAAACCCTGACCAAGAGGATAAATGATGGATGGTATGGATACTGACAGGAAATCTTTTCTGCCTGCACCAAAAGAATCGAGCAAAATAGAGTCTCAACAGTAGCAATCACAGACTTCTGTTTCTTTTCCTATCTTGTGATTCCTTTAAGTATCACAGACCCGAGCTGCAGAACACGAGGCTGCTTTGTGTTTAGTGACATCGGTTTACCAACCCAGAACAACTGTGGGTGACACCTACTGAGAAGTGCAGCTTTAAAACACCTGGTGTGGATAAACGTCACAATCAGCATGATTTTTCTTTATATTCATACAAAATATGATTTACTGGGGTAGTATTTGTGGAGACTTGTTGACAAGCAGATCACTGACACATTTGGTTCCTGGGAAACAAAACCTCACGCTCTCAATGGGGAAAACAATAAAAACTCTGAAAATTTCAAAGTGTTCCTCGGCTACATCTAGTCTAAAAGATGTGTCAGCGCTCCGAAATCACAGATGCATGTCCTCTTCCTCACGAGGAGTGCAGAGTTATGTCAGATGCAATTGCCTTTTGTTGTTTTCTGATAACTTGAAGTAAGGAATGAAAAAGAATGACACTTCATACAGTGTGAAGCTGAGCAAACATAAAGGCGTACACACTCTATTGAGAGTCACAGACTAACACAGATACAGTGCTGTGAAATGCAAATACTTTCTTCCTGTTTTCTTAGTTGTTTTGCACATTTGTCACACTTAAATATTTCAGGTCATTGGGTAAATTTTAATATTAAAGATTTTCAGAGTCAATAAAAAAATACAGTTTTTGCAGGAATCACTTGCCTTGGTTAAGTTGAGTTTAAATGCAACACAAAGGCTCATCTCCTCTCTCAAAAAACATGTTGATGATCCCAAAGAAAATATTCTTTTTTTTGGAAGGTCTGAGTCCTGTTGCATAAAACTAGCACAACATTTCATGAATAAATGATACCAACAGTCAAATTGTGGAGGTGTGATGGTCTAGGTCTGCTTTGCTGCTTCAGGACCTGGATGATTGCTGTAATTAATAGAGCCATGAATTCTGCTCTCTACCAGAAAATCCTGATGGAGAGAATCCGGCCATCAGTTTGTGGCCTGAAGTGAACTAGGGTTATGCACAGTGTTGGGGAGTAACGGAATACATGTACCGCCGTTACGTATTTAAAATACAAAATATGAGTAACTGTATTCCGTTACAGTTACCGTTTAAAAAGGTGGTATTCAGAATACAGTTACTTTGTTGAAATAAATGGATTACACGGCGGTACTTCCCTGTTTCATATTGTGGCGGGTCAGGACTGTTTGGGTTTTGTTTGACAGCTACGTTCTGTTGTTGCAGGTGGCAGCGTTACGGTTGCCATGGTTACAGGGTGACGCTCTCTGTGCGTGTTTCCTGGGTGAGAGAGCGCCTGTTGTTGTTGTGCTAAGCTAACAGGCAGAATGCTACAGGTATAGCTCTAAAGAATGTAGCATCATAGGCAGTGTAGTCCGTGCTGCAGGGAGAATGGACTGCCATACCCGTTATGTGTCTGTGAGCGAGGGAGGGAGAAAAAGGAAAAGTACGAGCTGTCATCGAGCAAAAACGGGAGCTGGAAGCATGTAAATATAATAATAACCACTGCAGCCAAGAAGAGAGCCTGACGAGCCCAGCTGTAAGTAAGCTATTAAGACTCGACTGTACACCGTGTTCGTGTTTTCCTCCAAAAACAATAAGTTCTGTTGGAGCAGCCTTTCAACGCCTCTCTCTGTCTCTGCTAGCAAAGTTGACCCAGACAACAAAGTAAAGCTAGTTTTCGGCTACGAGCCCGACACAGAACCCACCGTATTAGCCAGAGGTCCCTTTACTACGGTTCGGAGCCGCGGACCTTCAGTAACAGTAATAAATCACAGCAATAGTACATTCATGTAGTTGTAAACAGCATGCTAATATATTAAGTAATCCAAAGTATTCAGAATACGTTACTCTCATTGAGTAACGTAACGGAATACGTTACAGAATACATTTTGGGGCATGTATTCTGTAATCTGTAATGGAATACATTTTAAAAGTAACCTTCCCAACACTGGTTATGCAGTAGGACAGTGACCTGAAACACAGCAGCTAGTCCACCTCTGGATGGTCCCAAAAAAAGAAAACAAAGGAAAAATAAATGTGCTGTGTTTAAATATTAAACCTAAATTATAAAAATAAATTCATCCTGTATTAACATTTATTAACAATACCTTTTTGCTTTTTGCCTTTTATATCCATGAGTGTTTGCAGACACTAAATATGAGCTACAATTAAAAGAAGATCGTTATTTCCATCCACGCTAATTAAATTTGCCATTATTGCTCTGTTCTGGATGCTCTTTGCCCTTCCATGGTTTTGCACAGCAAGCAGAAGGCGGCAGCCAGACCCTCCTGTACAGAACAGAGCCAGCATCAATGACACTAATTAAGGGTGTACTCATGCTGGAATATCTGTAATGTGCCCGAGTGCGCCGAACTGCCAAAGTTCACTTTGTTTGACTAGTTCAATCGCTGTGTGCTTTGTCTGGGCACGGTTACGTGAACCTGCTCTGCTTAAAAAGGTGGGTCTGCTCCGATAGCGCCGTCATTGCCCCCGAATGACAGCTGCCTCTGTAAAATGGCTTAATTGGAAAATATGTCCTGGGACAACGCGTTATCACGTTTCCAATTAAACTACAAAATGGATCAAATCATTTACTTTTCAAAGGTGTGCTGAGGGGTTGAGCGGTGTAGGGGAGGGTAGGGGGTGATAATGTGATAAATGCATGTGTATTTTGGCCTGGATTGTTTTTTGCTTGAACCTGATACCAGGCAGCTGATTCTACTGCAAGCACACCTTAAGTCAGATACAGCATGGCGAGGAGGAGCTGCGGTAGAGTTGTGTTGCAAAGCAGCTTGTAGATGTGCATTCATTTGCACTGGAAACTAGTGCATCAGAGGAAAACCACACAGCTGTGACATCCATCCATCCATCCATCCATCCATCCATCCATCCATCCATCAATTATAGGGTTGAGGAGTGTTTGGATCTATCCAGCTGTCAGAGGGCAAAACGTGGGGTTACATCCTGGCCAGAACGCCAACCTATCCCAGTGGCTAATACAGTGAGAGAAACAATCATAGTGGATCACATATCTTCTACCCTTTTTTGTAAGATTATTATGGGGTTTTTAAGAGGAGAAAAAATAGACACTGTTATTACAGCTTGCATTTGCATTGCATTTATAGAACAAGCTCTTATCATGACTGCAACTTAAACATTTCCAGGTCATCTAACTCAGTTAAGAAGCTTCCTAAGCAAGAAAGAGTATTCCACCACACCCTGGAGTGGATTTTCCACTACACTGGCTGCCTAGCATCAGTTTGTCAATGACTTTGTTGATACTAAATTGAATGGGAAGAACTTCCAGGTGCGATATATTGTTGGATGGCATTGCTTAGCTCAGTCTTCCCTCCTTTCATTGTTTTCCTCATCGTTGTCACCTGCTCTTTTTACTTGTTTCTCTGCCAAATATCAGATAACATCCTATATTTCCCGTCTAAATTTACGCCTCACATCTAGTAACGATGTTGATGTGGGGTTTCAGTTGTTATGACAACACCAGAGTGGCGTGCGGCATGGCTGCAGCAGGATTGTGTGTTGACTGTCCAGCAGTGCGTTGAGCCACCGTCTCTCTGCTTGTTTGTCTGTCCCTGCCGTCCTGTCTCCCCTGTCTGTCTCCCCGTTTGCCCTTCCTAATTGTCCCCCGGGGACAATAAAGATTGAACTGAACTCTGTGATCTGCGAGTGACTGATCAGCTGTTCGTTGCCGGGGTAACGCAATCTCACTGTATGAGAACCTGTCGACCTTCGCAGCTGTCTATCTGCCCGCCCGTCCGTCCGTCCTTCTCCTCGAGTCTGTCAATCACTCCCGCCGCCCCACCCCACGACTCCATCGTCTGGCTGTCGTCGTGCCGGTTTTCCCATCTCCCCGTTAATGTCTTCCCATCTCTGCCGCCCGCCTGTCTGTCTGTCCACATCTCCAGTTACATCTCCAGCTTGTCAGTCACTTCTTTAGCCCAGCCGCCTGTCTACATGGCAGGCTTTGTTCATATTTAATTCACAAACTCCCGGGTTGTTCACAGCTGCAATTTGAATTTGTTTGCTTTTTTTATCGCAGGCCATCAGAGAAGGAGAGTGTAGAAAGCGATTAATCAGGAGCCAGAGCTTCTATTCCTGAATGGGGATCCTAGAAAAAGGCTTTCCAGCTTATCTCTGGCTGATAGCAGATCTGAGATCAGGAGGTTTGGAAAATTACATTTTCACATGGCAGCTTTGCCAGCTGGAAGATTTTCTGAATGAAAAGAAATGATGTTTCCACAGGCTGTGGTGTGCACGCCGCCATAATACTGTGTCAAACGCTCCGTAAGCCTCGGATGGCGCTCGTTGGCACGACATGAATCTATTATCACCATTGTAATCTTGAGCTTTTTTCACAGTTTACAGCAGTGTTGAATTGGAATTTTACTTGGATTTCAAACATTAGCGCCACATTATTCCTCAAACATTTGTATCTGCTCCTCTTCTCCATTAGTAATGCGGTATTAGAGAGCGACATGCAGACAGAGGCTATTTGGAAATTGGATTATTGCACCATTAGAGGAATTACTCCATTACACCAAAACACATGAACATTTCCTGCAGACTTATGCCTTCTTGTTTTCTATGCTTAGCGTTTCTGAAGACCAAATCATCTTTCTCCACATTTCATTATAAACGTGGCATCATAATGGGCCAGGTTCAGATTAAAGCTAAGGTGTTCTTTTTGTGAGCGTGTGTTTTTCCTCCTTTTCCATTGTTATTAATGATAAAAGATAAAACATGTGGACTCTAATGTGAAGGGAAATGCAGCATCACGAGGTGCTACAGCTGTGGTACTGGAGCTGGCTTATATTAGGTTGTAATTAGTTTTAATTCATCTTGAGTTTATTCCAATTTAGTTTTACCCTCTTCAGCTCAAATCATCACAGCTGCACATTGGGCTTTATCGACTTTTCTTATTCTAACTCTGGTTTGATTTCAAAAATGTTAGATTAGATTAGATTAGACTTGGAACAGAGGGAAAGAGTATAGTCTGGTCTTGCCAAAAGTAAACAAAACTTTCAAACCAGGTGAGTCTTCTTGGATTTTATTCAGACTTAACAACAACTTTCAAAATGTGTTGTTAAAATGTGAAAACTAGACAGAAATCAGGGCTGTTTGCAGCAAAGCTTTTTCTTATTACGTGTCCCTTCAAGACACTGTGGATACAAAGACATGAAATGCAGAACTTCACATCCTGTCGTCCGTGAAGTAGCTTTGATGTCCCTTTGTTAAGTTTTCCTGGCCGTTTTAATGTACTTCAAAACAGCCATCCATCTCAAGAGCCCTCATTATTTCAAAGACGAACTATATTTCATTGAAATTTACTTTAATTGGCAAATTAAGAGTCTGTTTATCTACTGTAGTCTTCATGTGATATCTGCATATTTAAATCTGGGTTAGATTATAGATTCATAGATACAGAGAAAAACCAAACAATCATATGACCCCCTATGAGCAGCACTTTGGCGACAGTGGGAAGGAAAAACTCCCTTTTAACAGGAAGAAACCTCCGGCAGAACCAGGCTCAGGGAGGGGCGGGGCCATCTGCTGCGACCGGTTGGGGTGAGAGAAGGAAGACAGGATGAAAGACATGCTGTGGAAGAGAGACAGAGGTTAATAACAGATATGATTCAATGCAGAGAGGTCTGTTAATACATAGTGAGTGAGAAAGGTGACTGGAAAGGAAAAACTCAATGCATCATGGGAATCCCCCGGCAGCCTACGTCTATTGCAGCATAACTAAGGGAGGATTCAGGGTCACCTGGTCCAGCCCTAACTATATGCTTTAGCAAAAGGGAAAGTTTGAAGCCTAATCTTAAAAGTAGAGATAGTGTCTGTCTCCTGAATCCAAACTGGAAGCTGGTTCCACAGAAGAGGGGCCTGAAAACTGAAGGCTCTGCCTCCCATTCTACTTTTAAATACTCTAGGAACAACAAGTAGGCCTGCAGAGCGAGAGCGAAGTGCTCTAATAGGGTGATATGGTACTACAAGGTCATTAAGATAAGATGGGGCCTGATTATTTAAGACCTTGTATGTGAGGAGCAGGATTTTGAATTCAATTCTGGATTTAACAGGAAGCCAATGAAGGGAAGCCAAAACAGGAGAAATCTGCTCTCTCTTTCTTTATTCTAACTCTGGTTTCAAAAGGTTTGATTTCAAAAATGTTGGATTAGATTAGACTTGGAACAGAGGGGAAGAGTATAGTCTGGTCTTGCCAAAAGTAAACAAAACCTTCAAACCAGGTGAGTCTTCTTGGATTTTATTCAGACTAACAAGTGTGAAAACTTGGCAACTTTCAAAATGTGTCGTTAAAATGTGAAAACTAGACAGAAATCAGGGCTGTTTGCAGCAAAGTAAGCTTTTTCCTATTACATCTCCCTTCAAGACACTGTGGATACAAAGACATGAAATGCAGAACTTCACATCCTGTCGTCCGTGAAGTAGCTTTGATGTCCCTTTGTTAAGTTTTCCTGGCCATTTTAATGTACTTCAAAACAGCCATCCATCTCAAGAGCCCTCATTATTTCACAGACGAACTATATTTCATTGAAATTTACTTTAATTGGCAAATTAAGAGTCTGTTTATCTACTGTAGTCTTCATGTGATATCTGCATATTTAAATCTGGGTTAGATTACCACACGGTACAGTAATCCACTTACAGCTTGGGTACAGTGAGAGCAAATGTGTTATTTTTACTAAACTTTACACATGTGGAAATCTTGCCTTGTGACAAAGGTTGTGTCTGCATTAGCACTGAGAGAACCACCAGTAGCTGCTGTTATTTGTACATCAAAGGTTTGTCGAATAATTTAAAAACTCCCTTTCTTTTAAAGATGTGGCTTTAAGAAACTCATAAGTAAGTCAAAGGCATCTGTTCATTATCAGAGAAAAGCAGAAAACACAGGCGCTGCACACTCAGACACACGTTTTCTATCCATTAAGCTCCAGTAAATGTCGTGGGAGAGCTTGTTAAGGCCGTTGAGTGCCTCGATGTGCTGGGGGACGAGATGAGTGATGGAATAAAACAAAGGGAGGGTTGGCATTGTGCCTTTCATCCTCCCGTGTCTTTAGCAGCAGACATGTTATTAGTTTGTACTCTGATTAGACACAGGACTTGTCTAAATGCCCAAGAGTCACTCATTCTATTAGTCCTCACTATCCAGCGTGCTTTATTCAATCACTACCTTCTTCACTACTAACCTTCTCTTTTCCCCTTGAGTCACTTTTGATTACTCTGCGGATTACAGTGATTGCTTTATTGATTAAATGAATATTAATTTTTAACCTCAGCCTTTTCTGTACAGCGGCATTGTTTGTGCACAGATAACACTGAACTTGTGCTACTGGATTAACTCAGTAAAGACTTCTTTATATCAGTGTGTCCCAACCTTATTGTTTCTGTGCTGACCTAGTAGGTGTGGCTGTTACTCTTCTCTCCCTCCTCTTGCCCACTACCTGCTCTGTCCTGCTGCTTGCTCGTGGCCGCTGATTAGACCTTGTGCAATCTACAGCTAAGCGCGGCCTGGTGCGCGCCGCTCCGCCAGGTGAGCTGAATTAGAGCAATCAAGGGCTGGCGTGCCTAGTAGACCTTAAAATGCATGCAGCAGTCATTTGACCCGGGTGCGACATACTGAGAGGACAGTAAACAAAGCACAATCCACTTTCCACTGTGAGGAAGACTTTGAGCTAGACGGGCTATCGATAAGCTCTTGGATCATATTTGCTGCTTATATGTTTGGGAACTATGGAAGCTCAATTGTGGAAATGTATTTATGCTTTGGGAAATAGTTACTGCATTTAAGCTTAAAAAAATATATTGATATTAAAATGAATGTTTAAGTTTGAATAAATTGCTTATGTAGATAGTGCTTCCCACATATTTATGTTAATTAATACTAAAAATAGCTACCCCAAATCCTTGGTTAAAGTCTCTATTAAAATATTTGCAAAACTTTAAAATGTATACTTTAAAAAATGTAATTGTTTATAAAAAAAAGTATAAAAGGCAAGGTAGACACATTTTGTGTATTTAAGAACCACAGTTTATTTCATCTTCGTTTGTTTGACATTACCCAGCTCTGTGATTAAAACTAACTTAAACTGGGTTAAATGATAGTTTAGCTAAAACTAAATACTTTTGTCTATGTTAAATGGCTTTACTGTATAATGCATTTAATTTATCTGAATGTTAAAATGGTTAAAAACCTATTTGTTTAATCTTGCCTTTCCTGCTTGTTAATGCTCGCACCTGACTTTTAGACATATTCTATTTTTTCTTATACATATTTTTATGGCTTGTGCTTTTATTATGTTTTTATTTTGATATGCATTTTATATTACCCCTGTGTATTAGTGGCATTGACCTGTGAGGATATTTGATACTTTGCTAAGGCCTTATAATACTCGTGTTACTTCTCTGTCTCTTATGTTAAGCACTTTGGTATACCACTGGTTTTTAAATGTGTTCTATAAATAAAGATTGTTGTTGTTGTTGTTGTTGTTGTTGTGATTAACAAAATGTTCATTATTTTTTGTGTTTAAGGGTTTTTCACCTATCTAGCAAAACAGCTAGCTAACTAGCTAACTACCTGATTGACTGACTGAACTTGAAACTGGTCAAAATAAATTGAGTGAAATTCAAAGTCTGGTCTTTTTCAAGTGTGAGCACCTCACAGACAGAGAACACTTGACAGTTTCACATTAGAAAAATCACACGGCACACCAACAAACAAAAATGTTGCGGAAAGTATATTGAGAATTTTTCCCTGCGCACCAGGTATTAGCTCTGTTTGTCCCCAGTATACCTGATCACACCTGATCATTTCTCACAGCACATAGTGGTTGGAAAACACTGCTTTAGCAGATGATTATTTATTCATTTATTATGACCACATTAAAAAAAATAATAATAAAGATGTGACATTAGACCAGGGGTCTCAAACTCCAGTCCTCGAGGGCCTACTAATTGTATTCAGGGACACATGGAAAAGGACACCGGCCCCGAGGACTGGAGTTTGAGACCCCTGCATTAGACTATACAGGGTGGGCCATTTATATGGATACACCGTAATAACATGGGAATGGTTGGTGATATTACATCACCAACCATTCTTCCTATTGAAATCTGCTGCAATGACCCGGTTACTGCGTTCACCAGATATCAACACAATTTCGATCCACTCCTCTTCGACATGTCAATGGCTTTGAACAAAGAGAAACTTGTAAATAACTCATGAAAGAATAAAGTTACGTTGAAACCAAGCACACCATTGTTTTTCTTGTGACATTACCAATAAGTTTGATGTGTCACATGACCCTCTTCCTATTGAAAAAACAAAAGTTGTATCCAAGATGGCCGACTTCTAAATGGCCACCATGGTCACCACCCATCTTGAGGAGTTTGCCCCCTCACATATACTAATGTGCCACAAACAGGACTTTAATATCACCAACCATTCCCATGTTATTATGGTGTATCCATATAAATGGCCCACCCTGTATATTATTAGCTCAATGATGAGCTGACAAAAGGAAAGTTGATTATTGTAGTGTGTCACATGAATAACGTTTAATATATACAGTGTGTGTGTGTGTGTGTGTGTGTGTGTGTGTGTGTGTGTGTGTGTATCTGAGTATGTATTTCTGTTAAATTTTGTGTTTACTGAACATGGAAGCGTGCCTCATGTTTTAGTGTTGACCAAACGATCAATACCCGGATGCCTAGGTCTGCATCTGATCGATTAAAAAGGGCATTATCTCAGGAAAAGCCACATTCCTTTGTGGCCACAGATTACTACAGATCAGACTATTGGATTACTAGTACGAGCTGTCATACTGATCAATGCTGACAGAAAAATAAGGACAATTCTGTGCTTTCAATTTAGGGCATTAGGTGTTTCAGTGCATACCTCTTTCATGTCGACACAAGTCGACACAAACGTCATCCTACTGAGGCCATTATGTGTTCAGCAGAATCCTGATGAATTTATATTGAATTCAGCTCAGCGGTAGCCCAGCGCAGACTGCCGTCTCATTTTAAAAGAAAGCAGGTCACACCGCGGCAGCTTCTGATTCTTAAAGCTTCTGACAGCTACACCGCTATCAGCATCTAAAACTACACTACCGTTGTAGCACATTGTCAATTGTGCTTGTTTTAAGCAGTTTGACACAGCATTTGAAACGATGTCGATATATGCCACACGCGTAGACATCCTTTTGTGCACGTTTGACATTTTCCTCACAAAGGCGGCTTTTTTTTCACTCTGAACTCTGTGCCTGCAGCTGCCTGGTGATCAAGTGAAAATAAATAAATAAATAAACAGAAAAATAAATAAAGCAAAATTGAATGTGAGATGTGTTTAAAGACACGTCACAGAACCAGAAGATAATGTCACTCCTGTCACGTCTGAGACGAGGGCAGTGCGGCAAGACCAACACTTGTCAAGACCAAATGCTGTAGTGCTAATATGGGTTAAGGTGGGATTTTTATTTATTTACTTATTTTTTGCTATGTTATGTAGTTACGTTGATAAAGTCTGACAACTCAAAATCTACAAGCTGTCAACGACTTACTTAGAGACTTAGAGTTACTTTGCAGTAACATCAGTATGCTCAGAGATTTCTTTTTTAAATTTATGGTCAGACAATGATTATTTCAGACACAGCATGAAAAGTGTAGCTGGTGTGTTAGTGGGCTAAAAGATGTACAGACACTAAAGCCTCAGTCACACAGGCCGAGATACTGGTTGCAACATCCTGGCAAGCTCTGGTCGCTAATAAAACATTTGTATTCCCCAAATGGCTCGGGAGTGGTTGTTAAAAGTTTCGGGCCATTGCTAGGTGAAACTGGCGGTAAGGAGGGAGCGACTCCAAAAAAAGTCCTTGTGATCACTTTAATCACTCACCCGTTGCCGCAGTTACCCATAGTTTGCATGGAAGATGATGATTTGTCTGCAGCCTAAAGCAGCTTAAACATCAGATTTTGTAACTTCATGATCAGTTGTCTGTGAAGGTTCTCAGTCATCCAGGTCATCGTAGTCAAAGGAGCTTGCAAAGAAAAGCGTCTGGACTTCTTTAAGTTACTTGAAGACGTTTCACCTTCATCCGAGAAGCTTCTTCAGTTCTAAGGTCAAATGGTGGAGAGTCCCAGATTTAAACCTAGTGGGAGTTTCCCCCCACAGAGGGACAAAAGGACCCCCTGATGATCCTCTAATCGCCTGAGCCAAGGTGTGAAACTGGGTGTGGGTCCCAATCAGCCAGGGTTTCGGGTGAGCTCATTGTGAAACCTGGCCCCACCTTATCATTCGAATTCCTGAGGTCAGATGGCCCAGGATGTGAGTGGGTATTAAGGCGTCTGGGGAGGGATCTCAAAACTGGATTATAGATGGCAGAGAGTTGGTGTCGTAAACCACCGCCTCTGTTCAAAGATAGTCGCTCACAGTGGACATAGATGCTTCTTTCACTCCTCTTTCAAACCATCTGTCCTCTCTGTCCAAAATGTGAACATTGGCATCCTCGAAAGAGTGACTTTTGACCTTTAGATGCAGATGGACAGCTGAGTCTTGTCCTGTGGAGGTGGCTCTTCCGTGTTGTGCCATGCGCTTGTGAAGTGGCTGTTTGGTCTCTCCAATGTAGAGGTCTGGGCATTCCTCGCTGCACTGTACAGCAAACACCACATTGTTAAGTCTGTGTTTTGGTGTTTTGTCTTTCGGGTGAACCAGCTTTTGTCTGAGCGTGTTGCTGGGTCTGAAATGCACCGGGATGTCATGTTTGGAGAAAACCCTCCTGAGGGGTCATGATCAGTTAAAACTGGAAAGGTTTTCATTTGTGCCAGTTGTTCTTACTAACTCTATCGTGTTTGAATACATTGCTTTCCTATAGTATCCAGTCCCACGTTTGGGTCACCAACCGCAAAGGAAGCTGCAATAACAATAATAATAATAAAATAAAAATATATGTCCATCCAATACCATTCTTGTACAAATACACTGATCAAAAATGGCATGTTGGACCTGTTTGAGAATGAACTTGTGCTTTTTTCACAGTGCAGTAAATGTTCATCTGCTCCGTCTGCTAAATCACTTTTGTCATTGCCAGCTTACCTGACATTGTGAGAAAAGTCCTGCTGTGCTAAACACCGCCTACCTCCTGAGATGATGACAAACTAAATGTTAAGAAGCATAATCAAAATAGCATTTAAGCGTAGAAAGAGCGGCCTCGGAGGTAGGGAACAGGAAGCTATAGGGTTTAATCTCTAATATCACACTGTACACCCAGCAGCAGTGCCATTAACAGTAGCTGACAACTGACTGACTCATGCTGTGACTGAAGGTTCCTTTACATTCACACAGCTTTACGTCATCCACTCAAACAGAAGATGTTTTCCTCTTCAGGGTTACTGAGACTCTTTCATTTCCCTTTTATTATCATACCTGCACGTAAATCCACACAGAGCTGTGGGCAAACAGGATAACACTGGAGTGTCAAAACTTTATATCCTAAAATAAAGGTTACATAACAATGACTTGGTAAGGTTGGTAAAGTTTAAAGATGATGATCTTCTGTATTGTGACGTCTCCTCGTTGCGTAGATGTTTGCCACTTTCTAATAACATCACTTCACTTTTTTTCTTTATAATAAATATTGTCATTTTGTGGCATTTTTTTATTCACTTATTTAAACAGGAGAGTCGTGATAGTTTATGATTCATTGCTTAAAGGTTTAAAATAAGTATCACATGGTGTCTAGCACTAACAAAAGAAAAATGGAATATGCACTCTTAGAAAAGTATAATTGTTATATAATACACTCCCATCCTATAGCCTACCTTAAACCTTATTTATTTCTCTGACTCACTGCTTAATAATAATTAAGTGCTGTCTGCCTACACCAATGCTTTATAGAGTACTTATTAAAATACTCAAACTCAAACCTTCATTTGTCTCTACTTAACTTATTCCAATGTTTTTGGTAAAAGTATGTGTTCACACGCTTGCACATAACCTGCAGCCTTGCAGTGCACTACCATAATCCAGCACTTATTGCACTCAAAAAATTGAGTTTGTACATTATTTTGTTTACATGTTGGACCACAAGAAAGATTTCTGCCAGCAGCAGAATGCATACATTCCCAGTGCTGATGGTGCTGTCAGTGATTTGTGTTTTTACCAATATATCTAAATCAAATCACTTTTATTGTCACATCACATGTGCAGGTACACTGGTACAGTACATGCGAGTGAAATTCTTGTGTGCGAGCTTCACAAGCAACAGAGTTGTGCAAAAATACAATAACGTAAAACAAGCAAAATATATGAATGGCTAAATCTGAGACTAATAAATATATGTACAATATATAAAAGTATATGCATTACTGGATGTGTGTACTAAATATGTTTTTCTACGTGTGTGTGTGTGTACATATTTTACAAATTAAATAGAGTAAACAATAAAATAAAATATACAGAGGTTTGTAGTTGGATATTGTGCAAAACAGTGGCATTTATATACAGTGTGGAGTGCATAATGTTGAAGTTCCAGTAGTGAAGGTGAGGTGTCTATGAAGTGTTTAGCAGTCTGATGGCCTGGTGGAAAAAGCTTCTCTCAGTCTGCTGGTTCGGGACGGATGCTGCAGAACCTCCTTCCTGGTTATACATATGTTATAAGCAGTGTTGGGAAGGTTACTTTTAAAATGTATTCCATTACAGAATACAGAATACATGCCCCAAAATGTATTCTGTAACGTATTCCGTTACGTTACTCAATGAGAGTAACGTATTCTGAATACTTTGGATTACTTAATATATTATCATGCTGTTTACAACTACATGAATGATTTATTACTGTTACTGAAGGTCCGCGGCTCCGAACCGTAGTAAAGGGACCTCTGGCTAATACGGTGGGTTCTCTGTCGGCTCGTAGCCGAAAACTAGCTTTACTTTGTTGTCTGGGTCAACTTTGCTAGCAGAGACAGAGAGAGGCGTTGAAAGGCTGCTCCAACGGAACTTATCGTTTCGGAGGAAAACACGAACACGGTGTACAGTCGAGTCTTAATAGCTTACTTACAACTGGGCTCGTCAGGCTCTCTTCTTGGCTGCAGTGGTTATTATTATATTTACATGCTTCCAGCTCCCGTTTTTGCTCGATGACAGCTCGTACTTTTCCTTTTTCTCCCTCCCTCGCTCACAGACACATAACGGGTATGGCAGTCCATTCTCCCTGCAGCACGGACTACACTGCCTATGATGCTACATTCTTTAGAGCTATACCTGTAGCATTCTGCCTATTAGCTTAGCACAACAACAACTGGCGCTCTCTCACCCAGGAAACACGCAGAGCGAGAGCGTCACCCTGTAACCATGGCAACCGTAACGCTGCCGCCTGGAACAACAGAACGTAGCTGTCAAACAAAACCTAAACAGGCCTGACCCGCCACAATATGAAACAGGGAAGTACCGCCGTGTAATCCATTTATTTCAACAAAGTAACTGTATTCTAAATACCACCTTTTTAAACGGCAACTGTAACGGAATACAGTTACTCATATTTTGCATTTTAAATACGTAACGGCGGTACATGTATTCCGTTACTCCCCAACACTGGTTATAAGTAAGGATGTAAATTCATAAGAACTTAGTGATTCCAATTCCATTATTAATATAACAGTTTGTCTCTTTATCAAGTCTCATTGGGTCCTTATTGGCTCTGCTTTCAGTGTCACCAGTATCGCTAAGCAGCATATCAAATTAACTGCATGCTTTGTGGTCAAATATTTGTGCTTATTGAGGGTGTGTTTGCATGTTCTCCCAGTGGAACCATGGAGGGAACAACCAAACTCCACAGAGTAAGAGCACAACTTGCATTGCTCATGTCCTACGACTCGCATATAGTGCAAAGTGTTCTGCAGCATGTGCACTAATGCGAGTATTCTGATTGAGGGAGCGTACTCTTGTCCTCATTTTTAAAACTTTTTCCTGAAACCAAAGTTATATATTTGTTGTACAGAGTGGACAATAATTGGTCTATAGGGGGCCTGGAGTGGTTGAAGATACAGTAAAAGTAGCTCACAAGTTGGCAGCTCCAGGTGGCAGTAAGAAGATTCTGTTTGAAAATGTGAACTTCAAAACCCCCAAATCCAGTGTAGTCCATTTTTGATGCATCATATCAAAGGGAAGTGAACACACGAGAGAGGCAGCGAGATCTAATGTTGGTGGATGTCTGGGCTTCTTTTCAGCTGGTCAGAAATGTGAGGAAAACAACCACCAGACATTAAACTGAGCAACTGATCTAGATGGTCTTGGTTAAGAGAACGATGACCTATTTATGCACTATTAAATGGCACGATAATTGTCTTTTTTGATAATGACAAAATAAATGTCTTTTTTGTACAACATGTTTGAGCCCTGAACTGACAGCAGGCTGCTGAAAACAAGACTTCCTCTAAAGAGCAGCCGCTCCTTCAGTAATCTCCCCTTTATTCACCGCTAATTGCGATCATTATTCCACAGAGGCGGTGAGTGATTCCATTATAGCCATCTCTCCAGTCGAGGCTTCTCCATTTCGGTTGCTCTCGCCTGACTCTCCCCATGGCTGTCAGATCCCCTCAGATTTCCTCAGATCTATAAACATCCTGAGCAGCAGCATCAGGGGAGCGGGCGACAAAAGACTGGAAAAGAGAACAGTGCTGGGTATTGTTTTTTTTTTCAAGAGCGAGAACTGCAGGAGAAAAATGGCTGAGACACACGTACCTCAGGGGGAATTCAGTCATCTTGCACAGTCTCTTCTTCTTGTTCATCTCTGTGACAACTTTATAAAGATGAATTGCACAGAGGTTAAAGAGGTGAACGTATGACTGAAAGGAGTCTGTTTGAGCCCCAGAGTGGCTATGAGGATATGCTGTAGTTCCACTGAGCAGGAAAATGGACCCAGCTCGCTAAAAATAATAGTCTGTGATTTAAAAAGTGCCATAAGAATCAAGTCAAACTCAGTTAAATCAAAGTGGTGCTAATGAAGTAGTCACATCATTTTCTGAGGATATATAAAACCTCTGTATGACCCGACTTAAGTTGCTCATAATACTACGCAGCAGGAGATGGAGAAGGCTCACGAGGCAGATAAGACTTAAATATAGTGTACACTGCATATAGAACCTGTCCTCTATTCTTAGTAAAGCGGGCAGAATTTCCTTTCACAGCTCTGCTTTGAAGAAAATATAGTCAGTTTTTATCAAAGTTGGATATAAATATGTGAACAGAGCTCAAAATAAATCTGCTGTGACTAAAATGGATATTGAAGTGGAGTCATTACGTTCACTCCAAACTCCATATTTGTATTTGTGGACTGAGAGTAGCTTCAGTAATGCACATGCATAAATACATCTGGTTAAATTCCAGGATGATTAAACATGCAACTATTTTGTTGGTAATAACTGTAATGAGTAAAGACAATCAACAGCCTTTTTATGCAAGATAATTAATAATTTTATTGGGGGCGGTGTTATTGGTTGGGTCTGATTTTTGGGGGGTCATAGCCCCCCTAAACCCCTGGAAATTATGCCCCTGTTCATATGATTCACAGTTTCACAATAATTATAATCACAATAAACGATATTTATACAGAAGCTTTAAAACAGGGTAACATTATGTTGCTTTAATCTAGGGATGCACCGATACCGATACTGGTATCGGGGCCGATACTGTAAAATGTGTGTGTACTCATTCTCGTAACCGATACCATGAACCGATACCAACTTATTTCATTAATAAGTTGGTATCGGGGGTGGCTTGTCATTTCTGTTGTAGTTTTTTAGATTGGCCACTAGGGGGACATCCCGTGCTAAACAGGCACAGGGTTAGGCGAGTGAGACTGGCGGCTCCAGATAAAAAAGAGAAACTGGAGGCTGCTGTAGCTAGGCTAAACAAAATGTCAGCAGTGTGGACCGGAACAGCCAACTTTAACGTTTTGGAAAAGCGAAGAAATTTTTTAAAAAAATTTTTGTGGTAATTTTTATTAAGATTTTATTTTTTATCGGCAGAGAATAAAATAAAACTTGTCTGCATTTGTGTGTGTGTGTGTGTGTGGTAGAAGTATCGGTTTTTGTACTCTGTATCGGCAAGTACTCAGATCCAAGTATCGGTATCGTATCGGTTTGAAAAAATTGGTATCGTTGCATCCCTACTTTAATCTTATTCTGGGCCTATACTGGTTGCACTTCATCCACTGTCACCCCTCCTTTGAAGGCTCCTCCTAATTTACAATAACTTTCTTCTGATTGGCTGCCCATGGCAAACAGAAGATTTTAACATTAGATCGATGGGACTGTTGCATTTATACTGGATTCCATTAACCTTGGAAGTCAGATTTTGGAATTGAGAGTGAAGTCACTCCTGAGTTGAGTCGGACAGGCAAAGAAAAGCTCGATATGTTTAGCGATGCGCTTGCTGTTGCATCATGCTCATGGATAAAGTCTGTGTATGGCTTATTTAGTGAGTCGCACACACACATTAGCAGCAGCAGCAGCAAAGATTACAAGTTTTACAGTTTTCCTACTTTGTACCTTTACTGTTGGATTGTTAAGTGGGGGGACTCCGCATGTTCAAGTTAGAAATCGGACTTGAGGGGATGTTCCAGCTGAAAATTACAAGTGTGGGAATTCAAAAGGTGATGAAAGGGTGCTACCTTTGATGCTGCCTCATTATTTGAAACCTTGGCCTTATACACGAAGTCTGTGAGTGACTAAGAAAAAGGGAAAATAAGGAAAAGTGGCTTCCCTGAAGCTGTATCCTGCATTTTTAACATTTCACTGTAGAGTAAGATGACAAATGGTAAACACAGTTGTTAGTAGGACACGGAGTATCTATGGGGTGTTTTCAAGTAATATAGTAGTGAATTGATCACGCTTGTAAACGATCCCTAGAATGACTCCTCATAAATCATTTAAAGATTTTAAGCTTCAAAGCTGCCCTGTTTTCAGTAACCATCACTCCTTTGCCCCAGTGATACATGATGTTACGTGATGACTATTAATTATGTTAAAAGCCTGATTTATCATTAGAAACAAAACAAAAAGAAAAAAACAACTCTTTTTGAATAACATTGGCACAGCTAAAAATGCTGTGCTGATTAAAGAAGTAATAAATGTGACTACTGGAGTGTCTGGAGCATCCGGCTCTGTGGGTTTGATTAGTTTCAAAATGGTCAAAAACAAACAAAACAAACAGAAAAAAAGATCTGAAACTCAAGAATGATTGTTCTCAGAAATAAAGGCGATTCAGGAACTGGCTCTAACGGGATGAGAAAGAAAAAAGTTGGTGATGTCACAAATGAATATATTTAAGAAGCATTTTGAGACCCGAAAACACCGGTGCTCCAGACGGAGACTAGCTCAGATTTCCCCGTCTTTACATTTTTCAGCTGAGCTTACGTGATCGATTAGCTAGCTATCTAGTTATCTACCTAGCTAGCTAGCTAGCTATCTAGTTAGCTATCTATCTACCTAGCTATCTAGTTACCTAGCTAGCTAGCTAGCTAGCTATCTATCTCATTGATAAGAAAGGAACAGAAAGGCTATTTCTAATATTTTTTTTATCCTTTTTCAATAAATATAGTGAAGAGTGACAGGAAAGCAGAGGAAGAGAGAGGGAAAGACAAAGGGCCACAGGTTGGATTTGAACCCGGGCTGGCTGCCATACGGCATATGGCCTCCTGCTCATCCTAGTAAGCTAAACCGGCGTCTTGACTCGTGTCTATTTCTATCACATAATTTGTACCATGGATGTATTGACATGCAGGCAGTAGGCTGAATATGAATGATCTTTATAGTGAATAAATTGAAAAAAAAATTGCTGCATATGCTGCTCCTGAATGTGTCAAGCTTATAAAATATAAAAGAGGCTGACTGCACAATAAGCAAAAATATCTCCGTTGTACTACAAATACTTTATTTCATCTTGAGGTTAAGTTATAGAATGCAAATTCAAAACGATATTTGAGCACAATTTAGTGATAAGTAATGAAAAAAACCCAATTATTCCATTATAATCGACTCTGATGATAGTGAGAGGAACCAGAATCAGTACAATACATATAAGATCAAAGGCTATAACAGAGTAAGAATCAGTAAGGACAAGTATCTGGTATTTCATTAAGGAGAGATCAATTTGAAGGAGCTGAACATGATTTATTGAAGAGTGCGAGTAATAAAATATTTGGTGATTAGACTCTGACGAAGCTACATAGCAGAGTCCAACAGAGGTAGGAAATAGGACGGGACCCCCTGGAGTGTAGGTGCTCGTGGTGGCAGAGATGAAACAGGTGGAGGCTTGTACAACGATGTGTCTGACCAGGGTGACGTGGAGATGGGGAGAAGGCAGGCTGCATGAATGAGAAACTAAATGACAGAATAACAGAAGAGTGCTGAGACTTAAAGCACATGGGACAGAGGCTGATTGGCTCACAGAAGGTGGGAAAGAAAGTGATTGGGCCAGAGTGATGTCGACAAAATGAAGTTTGACAGCATGAGAAACTAGTAGAACAAAGAGGAATTCAGGTACGTGGGTAAGTACACACTGAGCTGTAACACAAGCACCGAGGTCGAGTGTAGAGGAAACTGACAATACACACTCCACAGGTTGGTCGGTGCATGTACACAGCTCCTACAGACACTGCAGAGAAGAACAGGAGTAGAAGCTACATTTTAAAAACCATTAGCCACATTAAGGCTGTTAAATTTAAAATGTGGACATTGGTTTATTATTAATATTTAATTGTACAAGAAACACTGTCTTATGCAAAATATTGTGTAAAATTTTAATAAACCTCCTCTCCATTCACACTAGAACACTGAAAACATCAAATCCTGAAACCCTGTAAATCCTGAAAATGAAGGTTATTTTGAATTTGATGGCAGCAACGTAGCTTGAAAAAGTTGGCACATGGTCATGTTTTCCACTGTGTGACATCTCCTCATCTTTTAACAACAGCCCGCAAACATCTGGGGACTGAGGAGAGCAGCTGCTGGACTTGTGGGACGGGAATGTTGTCCCATTTCTGACTGATATTGGATTCTCGCTGCTCAACAGTCCTGAGTCGTTGTTGTATTTTTCATTTCATGATGGGCTGAATGTTTTCAGCTGATGAAAGGTCTGCACTGCAGGCAGGCCAGTTTAGCAGCTGGGCTGTTCTGTTCTGTTCCAGCGTTGTTGGAATAGATGCGATACGTGATTGAGCATTCTCTTGTTGAAATATGTGAGGTCTTCCCTGAAAAACACGTGATCTAGATGGGAGCACGATGCAGCACAGATGATGTCTTTCCAGATCCACAAGCTGCCAACTCTATAGGCACTAACGCATCCCTGTACCATCAGAGTGCATCTCTGGCTTTTGAACTGAGAAATAACAACAAAACAGATGGAGCTTGTCCTCTCTCGTCTGAAGGGTGCCTTCCAAAAAGAATTTTATATTTGAATTTGTCTGACCACAGAACGGTTTTCCACATCGCTTCAAAGTGAGCTTTGAAACAGAAGAGACGGCAGCATTTCTGGATCATGTTCAAATATGGCTTCTTCTTCGAATGGTAGAGCTGTAAACTGCATTTGTTGATAGTACAGAGAACTGTTTTCATGGAGATCACTTCTTGAGCTCATGCAGTGACTTCCACGACACAATCATGTCCTTTTTTTGATGCAGTGCCACCTGCAGGCCTGAAGATGATAGACATCCAATACTGATGTTTACATTCATTTCTAGTCTGATTTCTCCAGATTCTCTGAATGTGTGATGATATTTAAAGCCTTCTCACTGTTATATTTGATTGTTCTGAATTGTTGCACACACTGTTTTGAACATTGTTGAACCTTTTATAAAGTTCTGGTTCTCTGAGTTGCTCTGTGTATATCCAATCAGATATTGTCATGGTCCTGGGTCGGTGACCCAGCGCTTTACGTTTATTATTATCATTTTCTAGTTTATTATTATGATGATTATTATTGTTCTCTTCGGTCTGCCTCTGAGTCTGCGTCTGTATCTCTGTCTGTCTGTGGTGTCACCCCGTCTGTTTGTGAATCTGTCTGTTCAGTTCAGCGTCTTGTCTGGTTCCCTGTGTCTGAGTTTCCTGTTTTATTGTGAAGGTCTGTGTCTTATGTGAGTGTGCTCAGTTTACGTTTCCCCTGTCTCGTCAGCTGTGATTTCTCCCAGGTGTGTTCCCCTCCTGTCCCTCATCCCTTGATTACTGCCGTCTGTGTATTTAAGCCCTGTGTTTCACTGTGTCAGGTCGTGTCCAAATTCATGGGCTGCATCCTCCTGAGGACCCGGCCTTCGCGGTCTACGTGGGCCGGGTCCTCAGAAGGTCGGGTAGGCCGGAAGTAAACGGCCGTGAAATTGGACGGTCTAGCCTTCTGATTAGCGTCACCGCTGTCTCGGTGGAGTTTAATAAACTCGGTCGTCTGCTCCTTGCTATCTAAAATATAACAGGACACTGGCGTAAATTCTCGACTGTCTCACACTTCTGTTTAATCAGTTTTCTGTTTGACGTTTAGTCAGCTGGAGGAACCCACCCGGGGGATTAATAAAGTTTTATTTTATCTAATCTAATCTAATAACTTTAATCTCAGCCAAACCGATTTACTCACGAACAAATAAAACACTGAAAAAAGCCCAACAATAACATTTTTTGGTTGTCTATATTACGTTTAACCCGAGCAGCGAAACTCCGCGGTGATCTGAAAATGATGTGCCGGGAGTTGTGCCGTTCTCGGCCGCATCAGTGACCCTCGAGCTCCCTGCTTGCTATCGAGCTGGTGGGTAGCAGACGTCTCCGAAAACGTCGAAGCACTTTTGCAAATATGCGATATCTTGATAAACCGAGCAGATATTTGATGTTTACACAGCTACTTTCTCGCCTGAAAATATGTTAAAAGTTTATTTTGTGACCCAGAAAGACTAATAAGAGTAATTTTAAAACTTAGTAGCGGCCGCCATTGTTGGAAACTGGAGTTTGGCTGGGCCGCGCTATGAATTCTGGGATATGGTGGGCCACGAAGGACACACCCGACCCATCCTTCAAATTCGGGGAAAAGGAGGACGCATTTGTCGGCTGCATTCGGGGGAGTCTACGAATTTGGACAGCCTTCGGCGCGTCGCTGTGACATAATCGGTCTACAGATGCGGCCTCAGGAGGAAGCAGCCCATGAATTTGGACACGACCTCAGTGTCGCGTCGTACCCTCAACTTGCTGTGTGTTCATGATTTCCAGTCCTCCTGCATCTCAGTTTAGAGTTTTGTTTGCTTTTGTGAGTTTTATTTTATTTGTTCCAGCAATAAAGCTGCATTTTCAGTTGAAACCTCGTTTCCTAAGACTCCTGCCTGCTGCCACACAGCCAACCATGACAGATATAGAGATGTGTTGCTGCCATCACACTAAAAACGAGCTGATATATATATATTTTTTTTATCAGATATTGAAATATCTCTGTATAAACAACAAATTTGTCTTTGATTCACTGCTGTGAATAAAACATGACTTTATGAGATTTTCAGATCATTGAATTCGGTTTTTATTTACATTTTACGGCACTTCCCGGCTTTTTTGGAATTGGGGTTGTATGCACCAGTGATGATGTAAAGTGTTTTAAGCATGTTATATAAACCAAAAAGTTGCATCCAGGTAAAAGTGGTGATTCTAACTGTTACTGACAAAGCAGAAAAAATCAGTTAAAACCAGATACGAAGGCCTGAAAAAAAGAAAAGTTAGACTTTAATTATGCAAAGGCGCCGTGAATCAATACAAGCAAAGCATCCCTAATACATTTTTTCCACTCTGTTCAACTCAAGCGCAGCTTCAAAAAGCACACGTGTCGTCTTACAAGATAAGACAAATCAAGCTCGCTTCATGTTTTATTCAGAACGTACGGCGGTACATCTTCGCCCGAGTCTGAACTAGATCCACATCTGAGACCGTATCTTGGCCGAGTATTACAAAAAAGCGTCAGCGCCAATCTGTCAGGGACATGACCACTTCATCGGAAATCAAATTCATCAGTCCTGACATTAGCTGGAGGGGAAAGGGAGAGTTTCATTAAAGAAGAGGCAGCAATATTGGTTAATTGACAGACACTGATGGAGTTCGCTTGCAGCATAATTCTCAAACTGCCTCTTATTTTTGTAGCGTCTCAGAAATACCCAAACAAATCTCAGTTTGTAATGTTGTTTATATACTTAGGAGGACATTTATCCATTTATGCCTCCGACTATAAAGTTAATTGGCACTTTTATATGACAGTCTGTTCACCTAACAACTGTCTGAACGTAACTGTAGCCACAGAGGGAACTTTGTTTTGGATGCAACTATTTCATGTCCCTAAAACAATACTTAAAACTTACTGTAAAAATGTCCTCGGACCCACTGATGTTGTGAAAACCAGACAGCTGGTCCTCTCTCTGAAATTTCAGCTCGAGCCGTGTGCAAGCTCTAAAATCAAAAGGCACTGGAATCCATTATCAAATTTTCAAACTGCATCTTAATTGCCTGAATCCCATTTTTAATAAGTGCATGTTCATGCGCATACGAGACCATAAGCATGCAAACGCGTGCACGCACATCGCATACAAATCCTCCTGCTCATAAGAAAGTAATTTACATATCACGTCTTTGTGTTGGACCAAAGAGAAATGAATAAATTAGAAAACATGGAGCCGGGATAGATTTCTCACAGAGAGAAGATAGAGAGGGAATTATTAAGAAGAAAGGTAGAATTAGAAAGTCTAATGAAACTGGGAAGGAGAAAGAAGAGCGCCTTATTAAATATTGAAAGAAGATGTGACAGAAGACACAATAAACAAAGTGAAATCTGACACTCATGTTGAATTTACAAAGTTGTCAGCCAGCTTACACAACACTCAGCATTTCTGCTTCAGGACCTTGTCATGTTCTGTGATTAGAGTAGCTTTGAGCCCCCTCCGCATGGTGAAATCATAGTCAAGCTGGAGAGAGTTGTTGAAGCCATCTGCCTCGTTAGGAACGCCTTGGCATGCGAGGCGTACGCACGCTACCTCCTCTGAGGCTGGGGATTGAGATGGCTTCCTGCAGTACCTGTGGCATGAAGGTTTAAAGTACAGCTCCGACTTTTCTGATCCTCAGACCCTTGAAATACTCATCACGAAATTTCAAAACACTCACAGGTGTCAGTAAGAGAAACGTGAATTCATGTCATTATACTTTCTTTAGATTTATGCTTTTTTATATTTCATTTGTGAAATATATATAATGTATATAATAATAATATATATAATGCCAAAATATTGATCTTTAGCATTGTGGTCACTGGTCCAAATAAAATCTCCTGATTATTATCTGCTGATTATACCCAGATACTTTATCTGTAGACATGTTTATCATTCTTTTATCTAGAGAGGACTATCTGAGTATGTATGATTGATGAGTGAGCCTTTTACTGCTGAGGTCAGTACTTATCTCTCCCCGTGCTCGGTCTGTTGGCAGTCTTTATTGTTAGTCAAACTTCACTGCTTTTTGAGTCACACACAGAAAATCCTGATTTGATGTTCATATGATAGGATGCATGTTGTAGTGAATGCTGAGCAAAAGTACAGTCTTTGAATTCAATTTCCTCTTTCCCCCTAAACACTGAGTGATTCTAACTACTGAGGATGAAATTTATTAAAATCATATTTCACATTCATTTCCCCCTTTATAGCTTAACAAGTTTATATGATGGTGAACGATAGTGTTGGGGAAAACAGATTAAGGTGATAATCCAATTTTATTCACAGCTAATTCCCCCTTTTTGTAGCATTTTTATCTTACAAACAACTGAAAGAGTGTATCCAATTTGTTGGAAAATACCTAAATAAAGTTAAAACAGGGACTATATTTCTTGGTTTGAGGGGTTCAAACAGAAGGTTGAAATTATGTTGACTTTCCATCTTATTATTGATGGTAAATATTATTGATTTACTGATACATGACTTATGTGAGTTGTGATATGTCTCCAATCTCATCATTTTTGCTGTTTTTATTCCTGATTGGCTATAAATCAATCATTTACTTTCTTCTCTCTATAGATTTTTCTTGGTCTGTCTCTACTCAGTTTGAGCTAAACCGATGATGATTTTAGTTCAGCTTATTGTAAGGAGGTCATGGGTATTTGTACCAGAAATGATGAGTCAGATGAGTATTTCTCTTTCATAATCATCGTAATTATTTACAAACAGGGAAAGATGCTCTGCGTCTCTGATCAGACAGGTGCTCGTCTGATCAGAGACGCAGCTATTATGTGGCCAAACAGGAAAAATTGAGGCACCTTGTCTTAAAGTAAGGTGATACTGTTTTTGAGACCAGTACAAAAACACACACAAACTGATCAGGCCAAAACAGCCCTGATACACTGAAGTGTGGACTCCTTTAGACCCCCGAAGGTGTGCTGTGATATCTGGCACCAAGATGTGAGATCGGGTCTGCATGGATCCGACTTGTTTGTCCAACAGGTCCCACAGATCCTGGTTCCCTCCTCCTCTTTGTTGTCCTTGATGAATGTCATTCTTGTGTATTGAAGGTATTATCCGTCTCCCCCATTTAATTATGTAGTACCTGCTGTGATCTCTAATCAATGTGATTGTCATGGTCTCGTGATTCCATGTTTATGGTTTGCGTTTAACAAAGAAACTGAAAACTCTAAAAATTGATATTGTTTTTTTCCCAGTGTTTAGGTGTTGTCTGTGCTCCTCTTGTGTTCATGCCATTTTACATTGACGGTCTCTAGCCTTGCCTCCCTTAGTCTCGTCAAGTGTGATTATTCCCAGCTGTGCTCTCTTCCTGCGTCCCATTCCCTCGTTATCCCTCAGTGTATTTTAGCCCCATGTTTCTCTCTGTCAGTGTTGCGTTGTCCCCTCATGCTGCGTGGGTTTCTCCTGTTGTGCTCCCTGAGCTCACCAGCCCTCGTTTCCCAGTGTTTTGTATTTAGTTCCCAGTTTGTAGGTTTTTTTGGGGGGGAATTAATGAGTGCAAAACAACTCTCTCTGTTAGAGGCCCTCTTAGTCTTTATTTTCAGTTTTTCACATGAAGCAGTTGGGGCAATATTTTTCCCATCTCCTTGTTCCTGCTCCTGTAGGGTCACCTAAACGGTGTGCCGCAATAGGCTTTCAGTCCGTGTCCTTTTAGGGTCTCCTTTATTGTTTCACATCTTTCATTCATGTTATATATGAGCAATAAAGTAATCTCCCCGATATCATCTTGTAAGTGTTGTCTATACCTTTTTATTTAAATCAAAAAGAACCTAAAAGACAAAAAACAACAAATGCACAGAAAGACTCAAAACCTAAATTTGAAGAGTATCACAGAGAGCCAGAGAGAATCTGTCTGTGTACCCTTCTCAGAAAGGAGCGAGATTTCCGAGTCGTTACATTCCTGTTTAAGCTTTATGGACGGATGGTGTGTGTTTAAAATGTGCAGAAATTGTCTAAAAGTGTCCGCTCCATAATAGTGCCTAGTAAAAATGCATTACTAGGCACTATTATGGAGCGAAAATGATGCATGTCCTTTAAGTAGCTGGGGTGTCTGTTTTGAGAGAAGTCTGAGAAATGATCCAATATACTAGGAGATATTGTAAGTGGCACTGCTGCAATCAGAACCTATCGTTCTCCCAGGTGGGACATCAGACTGCACCGTCCAAGTATCAGGGTGCAAGTAAAATTGGCGTGGGCGGGGATCATTGGATCCTAACAAGTAATCACGTAACCTGGCAAGGGACAACAATTATTAAAATAAAATAGCCAAATAACATATTAATATAGTCTGCTAAAACACTAAAAGTTCCAAGAATAGTCCATTAAATTTGTGAAGCCGGCGGCATCCTCCCGACGCCCGATCTTCACCACTCCTCCCCAGTAGCCACTGCGGGACAGGAGGAAAGCAGCACTCACTCTTCTTAAAATAGCCTGAGCGCCTTTTTAATCATTTGCAGGCGAGACTTACCCCACAAGGGCAGAGCTCCAAACTCTGCCCACCGCTAACTTAGGCTCAAGTGTGTATCAGGTCTCTCATCTCCCGAGCCAGGCGTCTGACCATCACCTCTCTCTTCATCACCCGATTGTGTGTCTCCCTCTCCTCGGGTCTAGGCGCTGGCAGGCCTTCCACAACCTCCCCTGCCTCCCAGGCTGCCTCTTCCAGGTTTCCGTGCCGCTCCCTGTGACAACCGCCTGGCTCCGGCTACCACTCCATTTCTCTCTGCTCCTCTGTCATGCTCTGCCAGGCCTTCTTATTCCTTATTGTCACATGGGACACACTGTTTTGAAGGAATTCGGCCAACCTAATTCAGTGTTTCGGACCCATTGGGGGGGGGAAAAAAATGTTGGCAGATTCCGCAGGATATGTGTAACCGTTACTGTGGTGTTTGGTAGGTGATATATGGAGACTCTTCACAATTTGACAAAAACCCGACAACGCCACCCAGTGAATTTCACCCAGAGATTACTGGTTTGAGATTATACTAATCACCAAGAAGACACTTAGGTTCGTTAAACTCCGTACAGAGACGTGGTTCAATCATAAAACAGACTGACAATTTATTAATAATTTTTTGAAACGGCATATAAAAGCCGTATTTGTAAGCACAAGCATACAAATACTCTAAAAAGTATTCAGAGCCGAGGCTTGCCAGTGGGGGGGACAGTGATGCCACACAAAAACAGTTCGAAAAGAAAACTCACCAATACACAAGTGCAGCAGCACACTGTCACACTAATGAACTAAAAACGCAAGTGTGTAATACTCAAAGGATCCCACCATCAAGGCACCCCAGTCTCCTCCACATCAGGCCCTCTGCATCTGAATAAAAGAAACAAAGGAAATTATAATATATTCCAAAAAAAACCCTAATATGCACACGCTGGGGTTAGCCCAACTGCAGGAACGCACTGGTGATCTGCAACTAGAAAAAGGGCCTCTTACCAGTGGTGTAACAAAAACAAAATTACAAATCAAAACAAGAGAGCCAGACATAAAAACGAAATTAAACCTTAAAACTGGAGCAGACGGAGTCACCGTATTATTCCAAATTGCCGTCCGCCCGACTACTCTACTTCAATAATTAAGTCAGTCAACATGCACGCCAGCCGACTCCCATAGCCGGCATGTATGAAGCCGCTGTCCACGTCGACGTCCACTCCTAAGAGGCTGGCAGCAGCAGAGAAAAAGAACCCTCACAAGCGGAAACAGACAGGGCAAGGCAAAGCAGCAGCACTTTTGTCGTAGCGGCCCCGCTGTAAAGCTACTGCCGCCCACTTAGGCCCACACTTCCTGCAATGCATAATGAATGTTTACTACAAAAGAAAACAATAAAAGACAGACTGTGACAAATCTGAGTTACGTACCAATTAAACAGCGTCACTCGATTTATTAACAGAGTGGCTCATAGGACGCTTCTGCAGCTACAACCTATAAACAACATTGGTTTTCCACCGAGTGAAATAATGTACGCATTGCACCGAATCAACACATACCAGTCACGATGGGAGCTTCAGGAAGGTAATCCGTGGGTGATCCCTGTAACACGAACAACACAATCAACAGGAGCACTGCCAATTCAGGCTGAGGCAGCACTGACATGTATGCAGCTCCTTCCTGCAACACTGGGGGAAGTCAGGTGACCGAAAGGAGACGACAACAGGTATGTGATTCGGGGACGCCCAGATAGCCGCTACTATTTATACTAGCGGCTCCTAATGCGCCGGACTAAAAGTGGGGTCAACCAGAACATAATATTCATCCTGCTACAAGACGTTCTGTGACAAACCACTGGTTTTTATTTATGGGAGGGGGGTACCCTCTAGGACTTGAGTATTAAAGCACAACATTGATGTGGTGATGCGTCCCCTATTAAGTGACATGCATACTGGAGCCCCCACATTGTTTGGTCCCCTCAAATGAGGTCTAGGGGAAGGGGTGGGGACCGGGAAGAATGAAAAGGAAACCAGAGGTGTTTAACGTATATTAAGGTTTTGTTACAAATAATCTTAACGATTATTTTTATTATTATTATAAAGAGACAGCAATGCCACTTTATCAATAAGACCAAAAAACAACAAAATAGGAGGCACTTCTGAGGGCCCACAAGCCTCTATTGATGGGAGTGCCAGGTGTTCGAAGCCTTTCCGTTTTCCTCTTTGCTCCTCACCTTCAGCTTGCTCTGTTCTTCCCTTTTATCATCTCTGCCTGCTGACTGGCAACCACGCCTTAGTATTCATTGTCGCGCTGAGCTTTATCTCCATTTCCAACAGTGTGATCGGGAGCTTCTCCAGCTCAGCCACACTGTGTGATGATTCATTCTCAGATTCATTTGGTGTGCCTAGAGTTACTCAAACTGACCAAAGCAGACTTTATAATCTTTCGGAATCAAACATATCATTCCAGCCCTTACCATCCCCAATCACAAGGCGCACCAGAAAGATGGCATCAGACTATAAAGGTGATGATGCGAAAATACTGTCTGGGTGACTGGCAGGAACTGGGATGAAGGACTGCCGTTCTTATAGCTCGAGAAGCAAAACGGAGTCCCTGGGTTTTAGCCCTGCTGAATTAGTTTTTTGGCATAGTGTGAGAAGGTCAATAAAAAGTTCTAAAAGAACTTTTGTTGGATACACAGCCGCAATCAAATGTGCTCAAGTTTGTCACACAGTGCTGGCAATGACTCTACCATGCTCGTGCTATAGCCAAGAAGACTTTGTCAGCAGCTCAAGGAAAAATGTCATTATGACACAAAGGCAGTGCAGCGTTCTTTTAAACCTGATGACAATGTACTCATGTTGGTGCCCACACCTGGCCCATCTCTGTCAGCCCAATCTGCATAGTGAGGAGTTTCAGAAACCTTCATTAATCTCTCTCTCTCTCTTGTGTCTGTGCCCAGAAACCATCATCATGGTTTGGGAAAAGAGAGTGAAGGTCAGCAGAGTGGAAGGCTTGCGAACTCGGAGGTTCTTGATGTCTTAGACACATACTTTTCCTATCTTCTCCATGATGAGAAAGACGTGAAAAACCTAATCCAAGTGTACCCTAGTCTGTTCGGGGATGTTCCCTCTAGCCTCCAACCTATATTGCTGTTTATCCATAATTACAATCTTAGAGCCCCCTATCCGCGGGCTTAATCACAATCTGCTTGTTACCTTTCAATTCCCTGAGCGCATGTTCTTCCTCCATCGTAAGGCTGCCCTCCCTTCCCTCCATTGGTGGGAACGAGTGGAAAAAGCGAATCTCTTTTCATTAACTCCTTGACTGGGTCACTCAGCGTTTCCCACTCAGGCTCCCATACCGATGGTAGGATGAGGGGTTCCCTGCAGAAGTTATTGTTCTCAACATAGCCCCGTAATTTTAGATGCCTATGGTACCAGTGAAGGTCCCAACGAAGCTCCACCCGTGAGAATTTTGTATGGAGCTGGAATAAAAGTCAGTCCCCTATCCAACACACTTGTGCTGCAGATGGAGTAAAATGATTGGATGAATTTAAAATAATAGAGGAGGACGACCAGAGGAGTGGAGTTTCTCTCCAAACGCCACCGCTCCAGATGCAGCTCTATTGTTCTCCTAAACCCGCATTCAGCCGCTGTCTCCTCCGTCCAATGTATTTCATCTGCTGTCGTATGGAAATGTTGTTGTAGAATGCATGTTAAATAATTATAGTGGATACTTATGAAGTTGTTAATCGTCACGAGATTGTACCTCTGTTTTGGAAAGTGACTTGGAGAAGTGGATTTGTGCAACAAAAATGTCTGCATTCAGGAAAACAGCCCATGTGAAGCTGACTGTATGAATATGAGGAGCAGACCCAAAAATGCAGACATGAAGGAACGAGAAAGAAAACTTGAATATAACAAAAGGCCAGCCATTTAATTAGGCTGATAAAAGGGTACAAAACAAAAAGCACACTGGGGGGAAACTAAAGGCTAAACACAAAAGACAAAGAACCAAAACCTTGAACGTGGAAAACTCTGGAGACATGGAAACATGACAAGAACAACAGATGACCTGACACCGAACAAAGGGGATGAAGGGATGGGGGAACAGGTGGGAACACAGCTGGGACAAATCAGACCTAAGGAGACAAGGGGAAGCAAAACTAGACACACTGCACATAGGGCAGGGACTTTCACAATAAAACAGGAAACGGCATGGAACGCAGACATAACAATACAAACTTAACAACATGGACAAGAAGGCAAGAAACATAATTAAACTAAACTTGAGAAAACCAAATGATAATCCTGTTACTCAAAATTTAAAGGGATAACTTAAGAACTCAAAATGTAAACTGAAAACGCTGGGTCAGAGACCCGGGATCGTGACAATTTGTCCATTTCTAAAAGGGGGCACTCTATTGAGATTTGAATCCCCTAGGAAAACCACGGGCTTGCTAGCTCGGATTTTCCAGCCCTGCAACTTGCGGCTTATCCGTGCTCGAAGGTACGTCTGCGAATGCAATCGCCCCACCCTCCGCTCATCTCACACTAAATCCCAACTCCACGCGCTTTTGAGTTCATCAGCAGCTTCACTGTCATTACCGCTCAGGCGGAAATTCACATTTAGATTAAAATAGTGGGGATCCAAAGAGTCATTACTCATATTGGCCGCTTGGTCCTGGTGTTGTGGGACCCCTATCGTCATTTCACCCACTTCTTTCCCTCTTTGAGTGGCAGTTTTAATTTTTAACCGCTTTTGCTTTTTCGCTGTGGACGGAAGGTTACCTTTCGCGTTCCTGAGGGAGGCCTTGGGATGTGACAGTTTGTCGGTATGTTACGCGTTCGGAAGGAGAATGATCTGGCTCCAAAGCATCATACTGCCTGCCAGGTGCCAAGTGTTCCCCAGATAAGTGACACTCATGCAGCCAGCAATCCTTGTCAAGAAAAAAAACACAAGTGTTTCACCAGATGAGACCACTTTCTTTATTGGCCTCGGCATTGTTGGCACTTTTGATGGCGGACAGGGGTTAAAATGGACACCCTGAGTGGTCTGTGGCTCAGATGCTGCACTGCGGCACCTTTCTATCAGAACTGTCAATTAGAACTTTTTTGGCAACCGGACAGTAGCGGTGGACAAGCAGAGGAAGACGGTTGTGGTCATGGGCAGAGATGGGCAGTCACGTGTTACAAGTAACGCGTTACTGTAATCCGATTACTTTTTTCAAGTAATGAGTAAAGTAAGGGATTACTATTGCAAAAACGGTAATTAGATTGCCGTTACTTTCCCGTAGGAACGCTGCGTTACTAAAATTTTGCTAGAATGTCTCATGACAGTGACGTAAGCGAGTGCAACGTTAGTGACAACAGCTGTGTGCAGATCAACAATGGATCATATATCGAGTGCAGGAGAGAGTATGAGCGTGCAGCGTTTAAAGCGTGGAAGTACTGACCTTACTTTAAGTTTGATTCCATAAAAAGTGACAAAAACATTAGTGTCCGTTGTGCGTGGGAAGAAAACTTCTTTTTACAGCGAAAAAACCCCTAAACTTCCGAGCAAGCACCGAGTAGCTACGACGTAATGGGAAACTCACAGAGAAACTCGAGGATTCTTCCACTGACCGCGGCACACCTGCACCAGGGTAAACCTCCGCCTACCCCACTCCTGCTTTACAGGTGAAAATAGAGCAACAGGACCGCTAGTCTTTGACTTTATTTATTTTCTGCTGTGTTTTACTTGCATCTATTTGAAAGACTGAGTGTAAACACACAAAAAAAATTTTGTGTGCTGGAATGTGCAGAAAATAGGTTTAAATGTTAAACAAATTTCTTCCAGTCAGTGAATGTTGCATATAATTAAATTTTTGCTTGATGCATAAAGTTAAAAGATTAAAACTAATAAAACAAGTTTTAAAAAGAGACTTTTCCATTTGATTACATTTTGTATGATGATTATGTAGAAAAAGTAGAATTGGGCTGAAAGATCTATCACTTTATCACCTATTCAGGTTGTAAATCGTGTTTTTAAAAAGTAACTAAGTAATTAATTACTTTTGAAAATAAGTAATCATTAAAGTAATGGGATTACTTTTTTGGGGGAAGTAATCAGTAATTAGTTACTGATTACTTTTTTTCAAGTAACTTGACCAACACTGGTCATGGATGTAGCAAATGACAGCAAAATCAAGAGTGAGGAACACGAGAAGCTGGAGAGGTACCAAGGGCTCAGAGAAGAGCTCGAGAAGATGGGGAGGGTGAAGGTAACAGTGGTTCAGAGCGCTAGGTGCAGTGCAGCTTGAAGGATAAAGACCACCCACAAGGGACAGATTTATTATATAAATCAATAATTACATCAAATTTAACAATTTAAAAAAAAAAAAAAAAAAACAATAAAAAAATAATCCCTTGCAAAGTAGACTAATCATTAACAGTTTTGAATGTAAATGGACAAAGTGTAATGGGTGACCTAGCGTGACCATTTTTGCCACATCAGGGATTATCTTGGACTAAAGTGTCCGAAAATAAACCTTTAAAACACACAATAATTAGTCACATTTACCAATAAACTAACTACATGCTACATTATCACATGCTATACATATGTTCAAGTTTTCACAGTAGCTTTCAGTTCTTGGAACACAAACACATAGTCTGAAAGAAACAGCAGTAAATCTACCTCGTCGATCAGCCATGGAAGTAATTTGTTACGTCTGATCTGACATTTGAATCAGTCATTTCAACCTGGAAGGATGTGTTCTGCTTGTGTGTGGTGGCTTCATTTATTTAGTACCACCTGCACAGATTTGTCCCATTATTATACTGACAAATGAAGCATTTACAAATCCAGAGTTCTTCTCTAAAACGTGGACTTAGAACACACTGATGGCTTTGTCTTTTCTCATTCAGTATTGAGTTTCTCATCAGATGCAGACCTTGCAAACCAGTCTGTACGGCAACATGTGAAACAGAAAATGAAATCGTCTCACCCTTTGATTTAATAAGAGAAAGCCACCAATCTGAAAAGCATGTTTTTATTTGATTTATATAAAGCTGAAATAAATACACGAAAAGAAATAAAAGTTGACTTTTAAACTCCCACACTGTCTCCTTGGGGCACCGCAACAGGCCGGTTTGCCCTTTGTCTTGATTTGATTTCATAGGTCACACTTGTGCTGCTGATAATCACCTTGCTTTCAGTGGTGAGCAAGAGTCTCACATGATTGTCTCAGTTCAGAGACTTGATCCACTAAAAGAAAATCACACACCTCAATTGTGTTCATCTGAGTGATGCTCAACAACTTGTTGAGATAAAGCTTATTTAAGATTTCAAACTTTAAAACCTAATGGAAAGGTTTGTGATAACTGGGATTCCAGTTCTTATTGGGTTGTGGTGGCTCAACAGGGTCACCCACTAGAGGCTGGCTCTAGGTTTGATCCCACATTTCTCCCATCCACATGTCAAAGTATCTTTAGATTAAACTGAAATGTGCTTGCTTAGGCCTTTAAAAATCATTCAGTCTAACACAACAGCACTGCCATCAGTCCTTCATAAGTACCTGTTGTGTTACCAACTGCAGTATAAATGCATGCATCTGCTTACATGAAAACACAGATAATCATTTTTGACATTTACAAGATAAACGAGGAAGTCAAGAGTGTGAAAGGCTGCAAGTGATAACTGCAGCGTCTCTGCTGAAGGAGGAGAAATAAAGTTCAATCCATCAAACGGCAACTAACTGCTACTTCTGTCAGTTTGATGACATTTCTATAGATCAGAGCTGTATGGGATTTGATTTGCCGAATAAGCATGTTAGTGATGGTGGTATTCTTGGAGTTGCTCCCGTGGTGAGTTTAAAGTGATTATGAAGGATCTTGAGGCAGACTTGATGAGAATTTGCCTGTGTTTGGTTTGGCTGGGACTTATTCCGGCTTCCTTCTGCTGCTATGCTGCTGCAGCTGACTCTCTGAACACTGACATGCTGTTTTCAAAAATGGCTTTTTGTCAGTGATTTCTCAGCCTGGGCTCTCCTGACAAACACATTCACTCTCAGGGGAACCACCTAAAAGGAAGATAAATTGACCCTTGATATTCTTGTTGCTTGTCAGGATTTGGAAGCTCTGAATATTTAATTTAATGTAATTTTTTTAAGTTTAACTTTAATTTAAAATTACATTCTTATCTGAAAAAAGGAAATGGTACTGCAGTCCTTTTAGTATATTACTGATAAGAGTGAAATGAATGTACTGAAAGTTTGTAGGCAGCTTAATAACTTGTTAAACAAATAAAACACTCTTGAGGCAAAATGACTACACTCAAAAATACATCTTATATAGACTCTATATAGTAAAGATCCTTTTATTATTATTATTATTATTATTATTATTATTATTATTATTATTATTAATAATAATAATAATAATAATAATAATAATTCATAAAGCACTTCGAGGTTATTGTTGTTGTGATTTAGCACTATATTAATAAAACTGAACTGAAATAAAATTAAATAAATACTATCAAATATAACATACTCAACATTTGGAGAGGTTAACCTTAGGAGTCCTCTCTGTATTGCTTTATTTTGAAACATGTTTCAAATATGTATTTTTGCTACAAACCACTATGTACACAAATGCAAACTGTAACTAATATAACTCATTAGGTTAACCCTTTAAGACCTACCATAGAACCAAGTCCGCCAGAGCTTATATTATATTTTTACATGCTGTGGAGCCATTTTTGGGAGCATTTCAAGTTGCTACACATCAACCATACAACCATTACAGCCTAAATTGTAATAATATGTATGCATTAAGTGCATAGTAATTACATACATTGCAAAAAAGTGCAATAAACTACAAAAAAATTGAAAATCGTTTTTGTTTTTTTAACATATATTTCTAGTTAGAGAAATTTAAAAGCCTTATCCCTCAAAATTGTAAATACAAAAAAGTTAATAAACTATTTCCAGCAGTGCAATATGAGTCCTAAGCATCCCAGAAACGACACAGAAAGTCATAAAGTCAAAGATAACTTTTAAAAACACCAGTATAGGCTCATGAGGCCCTGATGGTAAAAAACTACATTTCCGCAAAAATGATGTCACTTCCAGTTTCGGGCAGGTCATGGCGGACATGCGATAGTTTGCGCTGATGTCTTTTCCTGTAGGAAATGTTACAAACGGCTGATCGGATGGCAAAGCGTGTTTCTGGAATATTATGTTTTTGTTGCTGCAAGTGCTTTTTATGCAGTTTTTGCAAAGCTATATGTGGAAGGAAACTGTGACCGAGGACAAGCTGATGGCATAAGATGTAAGTACAGCTCCTCCTATTGCGCTAGCTTACCTGGTTGCACTGCTACCGGGATTTAAAAGTAGTTGCCAAAACGGAGCATGCCTGCTCAGACCGGTTTTAAAGGGTTAACTGATGATTCTAAATTGACTTGATATTCTTGTGTAAATATAACTGAAAAATGTTGATTGGAAACAACCATTCACAATCTTCTGTTGACTAATTTTGGTGAACCTGTGTGAGTTGTAGCCTCAGTTTCCCATGTTCAGCTGGGACCTGGTGTGGTCTCTTTAATGTTCAAGGTACTGCTGCTCGCAGGATTTTATTTTAATTTTTTTCATATTGTTCTCTTTGAACCTTAGAGATTGTTGTATCTTTCTAGGAGCAAACCTAGCCACCCTGTTGCCTTTGGAGCTCCTCTGTGGAGTTATTTAGGAGATACCGGATCAATATAAAAAAACGTGCAAGTTTAGAAGCACCAGTCAAATCTAATCAAAAACAGATTAGAGACCAAAAAATAATAATCTAGGACATTTTCCATCCTTCTTTCTCGGTGAGCTACTGTCACTGATGGCACACCACCTAATATGAAGGGTGATTCTATTAAAACAAGGTGCAGCAGCTGTAACAGCAATGCAATAACTAAGTAGCCTATGCAATTTTATCCTCTAGAAATTGTAAGTATTTAACAACTGCTAACATTTTAGTTTAACAATAACTAAAGTGACTTAACCTTGCAACTTCAACAACTCCATATTTTGTCACATAAAAAAGTGAAACATGTTTCATACCTGGAATGTTGTCAAGCCTAACCAGCTGCTTTTCCAACACTAAACCGCATCAGGAAGTTCCCTCAACTTTTTGCTCCTCCTTTCATATGAAGTGCAGCTAAGTGTGTTTACATTTGGCTTGCACATGCTAGTATCGCCTCCTTCGTAGCCTGGTTGTGCTCAACGGTGTACATTTGCCTGAAGTGGTGAAACACATTGGATGCTTCCAACTTCGTGGGAAAAGTTTTCTTGCAATTTTTTCTTAATTACTTTGCTTTGCTGGAGGTTTACGAAATAGCTTCAATTTAGGTACCAACTCACTGTAGGCTGATGTGCTGCTTTGCTCCTAGACGTGTATTATTACAGATAATAGCATATGGCACAGCCCTAATACTCATGGATTTGGTTATTGCCATGACTTGGTTGGCTGTTATGTCTCCAGTCCCCTAACATTTTGGGAACAGGTCAATCATCTTATCTACGAAGGACTCTTTCTGGGTTCCTAGATATCTTGCCCATGCCTCATAATGTCTGGACTGTTACATAGCTTTTTTGGCCCTTGTTCATGGCAGTGATCTCATTGACTGATCAGAAGTACAGAAAGATGGCAGCTTGATTCCTTTTGAAGACTTTCTGCTTTCCTAACAACTCTAAAAACTATTCTGACTAATAAAAGCTAAGAGAGATTTGAGGAAATGACCTGGGGTGGAATTGAACCCAGATGCTCACAGTAGTCTTTGGCTTACAGGCCACCATCTCGAGTCACTAACAGAGCAAATACAGGCTGCATAGTTTCTTCCATTATTCATTAAACTCTTTGCTGCCAACAGGGTTGGCAAACTGTAGAGTTACTATAAACAGAAGGGCTTCTCCTTACAGTAACTTCAAATCAAATGAGCTCATTTTAGCAATCTCAGCAGCTGTGTAAGCAAATCTGAGAATTAGATTTGTAATTTAGTCTTACCAAGGATGGAAATGGATCATAAAACATTCCTGTGAACCGTAACTGTTTTTCTCTGTCAATTTTGAATACACTCAAACAACAAAGCTAATTATTTTTGATCACATGAGATGACACAACATCTGTACCACATGCAACAATTTCACACCGAGCCCTTTTTAACTGAAGAAAACCAAAAATTCAAACACTGTGTTAATTTGTCAACTGTAATCCTCCCTGTAGACTGCAAATCCTTTAAAACGGACCAGAAAGGCATTCATGTTTTCTTTGGCGCACTTCCAAGGTAATTCATTTTCCTGTTAGTTCAATAGATTGTTTTGACTTTCATTTTGCTGGCTAAATTTTCAAGATGATAAATGTGCAGCTTTACGATTATCTTATGGTAATGCAGCGTTTTTATTCATTAAGCACAGGCAACACACGGCTATACCCTCTGTATTTATTATGCTCTGATAAAGTCTTGTTTCTATGCTCTCAGTAAGGATTCAGACACTACTCATGACGTTTTTTCAGTAATTTAATTCAATTCAATTCAATTCAATTTTATTTATATAGCGCCAAATCCCAACAAAAGTCGCCTCAAGGCGCTTCATAGATACAGAGAAAAACCCAACAATCATATGACCCCCTATGAGCAAGCACTTTGGCGACAGTGGGAAGGAAAAACTCCCTTTTAACAGGAAGAAACCTCCAGCAGAACCAGGCTCAGGGAGGGGCGGGGCCATCTGCTGGGACCGGTTGGGGTGAGAGAAGGAAGACAGGATAAAGACATGCTGTGGAAGAGAGACAGAGGTTAATAACAGATATGATTCAATGCAGAGAGGTCTGTTAATACATAGTGAGCGAGAAAGGTGACTGGAAAGGAAAAACTCAATGCATCATGGGAATCCCCCGGCAGCCTACATCTATTGCAGCATAACTAAGGGAGGATTCAGGGTCACCTGGTCCAGCACTAACTATATGCTTTAGCAAAAAGGAAAGTTTGAAGCCTAATCTTAAAAGAAGAGATAGTGTCTGTCTCCCGAATCCAAACTGGAAGCTGGTTCCACAGAAGAGGGGCCTGAAAACTGAAGGCTCTGCCTCCCATTCTACTTTTAAATACTCTAGGAACAACAAGTAGGCCTGCAGAGCGAGAGCGAAGTGCTCTAATAGGGTGATATGGTACTACAAGGTCATTAAGATAAGATGGGGCCTGATTATTTAAGACCTTGTATGTGAGGAGCAGGATTTTGAATTCAATTCTGGATTTAACAGGAAGCCAATGAAGGGAAGCCAAAACAGGAGAAATCTGCTCTCTCTTTCTAGTCCCTGTCAGTACTCTTGCTGCAGCATTTTGGATTAACTGAAGGCCTTTCAGTGAGTTTTTTGGACATCCTGATAATAATGAATTGCAGTAGTCCAGCCTGGAAGTAATAAATGCATGAACTAGTTTTTCAGCGTCACTCTGAGACAGGATATTTCTAATTTTAGAGATGTTGCGCAAATGGAAGAACGCAGTCTTACATATTTGTTTAATATGTGCATTGAAGGACATATCCTGGTCAATTTAAAGTGACATATGTAACATTAGGTGACCTAGACCGTTCTCACTCCCGAGGCGTAACATGCCGACGTTTTGTCACGTGGCGTTCCTGAGGAACGCGAAAGGAGCCCTTCGGCGTTCTTATGGTACGTGGCGGGTTATGGCCGAAATCCAGTGCAATGACGCTCCCGCGGTAATAGACGTTCCAGCCCTGTATTCCAGCCCTAAACCTAACCTTATCCCTAGCCCTAACCATAACCTTTTTCCTGATCTTAACCAAGACTTTAATGATGTTAAATTGCGTGTTTCTAAGCGATTTGAAGAAAAAGTGTAGATTGAGTCCATACGGTTCTCATTTTCCCTCATTTTTCCGAGGTCGTCATTTAGGAACGTGGTGGGTAGCCGAAAACGTAATATGTTGACGATTTGTCACCTAGCGTAAAATGTTACGCTTTCGGAGTGAGAACGTGTTGTGTTGACTTATGAACAGATGACATAAGTCGTAATTGTTAATTCTTCACTAACAGTTTTGATGCTGTAGAAATATCTTCTGGGGTGAGAATGCTAACTTTAATAAAACAACTTTTTTCCTCATGAGTCAGCAACAACTCAGTGAAGGATCATGCATTCATCAATCCAACATGGGGGTGTAAACTGCAGTTTCTTTCACAATGTCAAAGTACAGGAACTGTGAGGACAAAACAGCAGGATAGTGCATATATAGTGCGCTTCATGGTGACTGACTCGAAGTTGGCCTCCAGTGTTGTGCTCCATAGTCACATTCCTAATGAATGTTATGAACACACTATTACCCACAGTGCCAAGCACTCCAGTATCCGTATGTGGTGCACTGAGTTGTAAGCAAACTCTGCAAACTCTGTTTCTGCATTTAAAAAAAAAAGAAAAGCACTGCTGGTATTTACAAAGACAGCCGAGTTGTAAAATGGGAACTCAGAGATTTTTGCAACTCACCCTGTTGCAAATGTATTTCTAGGAGTTCCTTTCTCTAACAAAATATTTATAAATTTTAGGGAGGAAATCATTTAATAAAAACATGACACACATTTTTTTTGTTGTGTTTAAATATAGTTGTTATTTGCAGTAAAGCATGTCTTATTTTTTTGTACTTGACACCCAAATAAAGGCAAAGAGTAACATCCTTCTGGGCTTCTCTGTTTTTGTTTCCAACCTACTTTTCCACTTTCTCTGCATGCAGCCTTGTTTTTTCTAGGATCACTGTGGCAGTGGCATAAATAAGCTCACTGGTTTCAGCAGTACCGGTGGTGAGGATGGTTAGTAGAGCTGTGTGCAAGCACCTCCTCTGATGGGTGAGTGAGCTGAAGGAGTCATGCCCTTGGCCACGATCTTTATACTCAGCTTAGTAGATTGATCTGTCAGTAAAGGTGATTGTGCAACATCTAGCTCATTTAGCCTCTGGACCTCCTGCTTTGATAGTAGCTTTCTTTTAATGATGTTACAGCACTGAGTTATAAAGTGCATCTAGATCAGTGCAAATGTTGGTCTTTTGTTGGCCCATAGTTCCTACACGAGTCCCTCATTGGACATTCTCAAAATAGCATTCAGTCACTTTCATGTTCTCTGTCCTCGTCCATGTAGCCCAGCTGCCAGTTCCTGACATGGACCTCTCCAACGCCCAAGCTAGTATTGCTTTAGTTATCAAACTCTCACGGATTGGAAACCTAAGCTATTGTTCCAAAGACACTAATGTGGCTACAACACTATCCAGCCCATTTTTTTTCTCCACTGTTATACTATAAGGAAGCATTGCTCAGTTTGGTAGGGGGTTTAGTCAGTTTCTGGCAGTTTTTTTGGGTATGCGTTCAGGAAAAAAAGTCCATACTACGTGTCGCGGGGTCCTCTCCTAAACTTCTCCCGAACAAATGCAGGCGTAGTCAGGAAGCATTCAGTGTGGATAATTTATTCTGCTGGCCTCCCAGGTGCACAAAATATTATTTACAAAGAAAATAGGAAACTAACTTAAGTCAACACAAAACAAACATCTATCTCTGTAACATCTCACTGAAAGAACCCAGGTAGGCCCTGGCAGCCTTCTTTTATACCCCATGGCCCCTCCCACTAGGCATAATAGTCATCTCTTTATTATTTCTTTTACCAAACACTCTTTCCCCCTCCGCTTATTTCCAGCTGTATTCCTACAATACATATATATGTATATACAGACATTTATGGCCAATTCCAGGCAGCCTACAGTGTTTCACAATAACAAAAAAACAAACAAAAAAATAATGCAGTTCACGTGACCTTTCAAGCGCGCGCGAACCCACTATTTGAACCCCGGAACACCTTACCATCGGCTTGCATAACCCCCGTATAATCGGTGATCACAGAGAGTCTACGCGACCGGCTTTATTAAAGGTAAGTGGGAAAATATGTTTGCTACGGAGCCCCGCAGGGGACATGGGAGAAAAAAAAATTAAGACGGACTTTTGCGAGATCTCGCAAAACTAACTCGGGATCTCGCAAAACTTTTGCGATCTCGCAAAACTTTTGCGAGATCTCGCAAAACAAACTCGGGATCTCGCAAAACCTTTGCGAGATCTCGCAAACGTTTTAGCCGCATTCTTCGGACGCTGGCTTGAAGCCGACCGGGAGGTCGAGGCACGATGTGCCGGGAAAGCGGTGTTCCTCCCGGCTGTAGTAGGTCTCGACCTCCCGTTAGCTTCAAGCTAATGGGAAGAATGTGTGTCACTACCCGATCCGTACCGGAAACCCGATCGGTACCCCGCATGCGCAAATCTTACGTCACTTCCTCTCTTTGCCAACATTGCGACACTCAATATATTTGAATGATACGGTTAGCGCCCAGTTAGCTCCTAGCATTTCTCAACAGCTCTGCCTCCTTTTCGACTGCCCGGGACATTTAAACAATGGATAATCCGTATACAAACAAAGTCATGCTTTTCTCCTCAACAGAGAGCCTTCCCCGATTGAACAACAGCGCCATAAAATAAGAAGAATGGTGCCTAATTACAGACTTAATAATATTGACTTAGCAATGTGTCACGTGAAGATTCAGCAGCCAGATTAAGTGTTTACTGACAATTGACAGTGATAGCAGACATCATCATCACTATTCCAGTCAATCCTCTCCACACAGACAAGCATAAACACACTCGACTATCACTAAATCAAATTTAACACACGTTTGTAATGACGCCAATTCAGTTTACAATAGGGTTTATTCGCTCGGTCAGCAGGTGGCAGTATCCTCGTACACTGGGGAGTAAACTGCCATGAAACGAACAGAAGAAGAAGAAAACATCTACACATGCGCAGTACGGATCGGGTAGACCCGATTTGTACGGTCGGACTTTGCACATGCGCAGTAAGGATCGGGGAGTACCGATCCGTAACTATCTTTTTATTTTTCGTTTTTGTCTACATTGTACTGAAATGCTTCATTATTGCAAACATTTTAAGAGATACTTATTATTCTTAACATTTTAACAGATACTCTGACCCATAACTATCGTAAAACGCTACGACCGGAAGTAGACACCTTTCGCGCATGCGGGGTACCGATCGGGTTTCCGGTACGGATCGGGTAGTGACAATGTGGCTAAAACTTTTGCGAGATCTCGCAAAAGTTTTGCGAGATCCCGAGTTTGTTTTGCGAGATCTCGCAAAAGTCCGTCTTAATTTTTTTTTCTCCCATGTCCCCTGCGGGGCTCCGTAGTTTGCCACCCTCTGCGCCGCTCAAAAATATACCTCTCACCCCTTTTCGTTTATCTGCCCGGTCGACGAAAAGACACGTTGCCACGGTAATTGTAGAAACTAATGGTGGTGGTGCGTGTATGCGCCCAGATCAGCTGTCTGCGGCCCGGGACGGTGTAACTCCGTCACATACGTGATGAATGTGACCATTTATGGTGAAGTCATGTTTCAATCCTAAGTATGGCTACAAATAAGAAGAGTTTTCCTGCAAAACGCAACATGATACAGAAAGAAAAGAGAACTTCGGGGCCTTCTGTGATGATAAATAAAGAGCATTTCTGTTGAGAGATCGTAACAAGGTTAACATCTACATATAAACTTTGAATTAATGACAGCTGAAAGCAGGTGGATTTAGGGGTGGAGGTGAGACTCAGCAGGAACAGGTGTCTTGTAAGACCAATTGCGGGGTTGGCAGTTCAGTCTCTACTTGCTCTTGTCCACATTTTGAAATGTCATAAAGTGAACATCCGATTACTAGTGTTAGTCCAGCCAACATGTGTGTGAGGATACTCAAATATTAAAGTGTTTTAGAGACAGTAGAAGCAGCACGAAGGAACACAAGAGTAAACAGGGCAGCAGAAGTGCACCAGAATCATTAAAAAGCAGTATTGGATTTGTGTTGCAGAGAGGAGAGTATGCTATACAGATGAACTGCATTTCAAGCATTGTGTCTGTGGCAAACACTTGCTGCAGTCTCTTTCAGGTTCACCTGAGGTTCATGCAGGTGGTGTTTCTCTCTCTAGAGTAGTTGTGATGGATTGGGATAATCTACTGGCAGTTCCTTCCCTGTTTGGAACCATGTAATTTGATTTTGTTGTTTTTTTATTTTATTGTTATGTTTTTTTGCATGGATTTGAATATTTCATTTACAAAGCTTTTTTTTTTCTATAGACTTATTTTTCTTTTTGCTCTTTTTTCCTTTTGAGGATGTGAATTGCTTTGTTGAATGCAAAGATTTTTCTTCTTTTTATTTCTATTTGTTTCCTTTTGTTTGCCTGTTTCTAATAAATTAAGATATTCTCTGAAAAAAAAATCTACATTTGTGCAATGGCCTGGATGATAATGAAAATATTCTCTTTATGGAAGCTATTTGTACCTTTTGGCCACCGAGGGCTAGATTTACTAAACTTGTGTGTAATCTCCAGAACTCTACAACTTGTTAACAATATCAGCACAGGTTTTCTATAAGGGGAGTCGTGTTTGTGTGTGTCACACAAACTGCACACAGCTGGATTTGTGTTGGTCCACCACTAAAAACAGTCAAATGTCAGAGCAAGAAAAAGGTTATTAAATCTTGCCCTTGATTCTTATTGTTCCTGTCATTGACTCATTAATAGTTATTTTGCTATTCACCACATGACCAGTCCAACACCAAGACAAACAAATAAATAATAGCTTGTTTTTGTGCTTTCACATTCAAAGAGCCACGTACTGAATGAGATTTAAAATTTTATTCTGTTTGTTGACATGAGCAGGAACTGTATTAATTTATTTATTAACAGTTCCTTTTGTGTATAATTGGATGTACTGGGATCTTTCTCTGGATTACTTTAAAACGAAAAACCTGAAGGATTCTCAGACAAGGTTTGTTTCCATGCATGCCAGTACATCCATATCAGCAAGTTCACTCTTTTTTCCTTTTTTTTTTAAAATTATTTTTTACCAAATTGTAGACAGTTGGCAGACATTAGATTCTAATACACACTTCATCCCACTATACTTCCTGTGACACGTTGTATGGACTGGGCTGTTTACACATTACATTATACAGGAGCGGCATTAGAAACTCATGGCACGGAGTCTCCAGTGCACAGTTTTTGTTATGTTAACGGCTTTGGCTGTTGGTATATATTCAGAAATACAAATTTAATGTAATTTAATGCATTTTTAATATTTATCAGTATATGTCCCTACCCTCATGTCAAGGTCACGAGCTCTGGGAAGTGACCAAAAGAATGAGATCAGAAATGGCAGAGGCAAGGGTGGTCGGCCTTTCCCTTAGAGATGGGGTGAGGAGTTCAGTCCTTCGAGAGGAGCTCAGAGTAGAGCCGTTGCTCCTCCATGCCCAAAGGAGCCAGTCAAGGTTGTTCGGGCATCAGATTTGGATGCCTCCTGGGCGCTTCCTGGGTGAGGTGTTTCAGGCATGTCCCTCTCAAGGAGGCCCTGGGGCAGACCCAGGATACAATGGAGAGGTTATCTCTCGGCTCATCTGGGAACATCTTGGTGTTTCCACGGATAAGATCGAAGAGGTAGTTGGGAGTGGGAGGTACTGTATTTGCCTCTCTGCTTAGGCTGCTGCCCCCAAGACCCAGCCCCAGATAAGTTGAACAAAGTGGATGGATGGATAGATACAGTCTTATTTTAGATTAAAGTGAAAGTTGTGGCTGGAAGCTGCTGTCATTTACAGTCACAGTAGTTTTTCCCTTTTCCTTTCCACATACAGGTGTGGAGCTGACAGAAGACAACAAGTTTGAGTTTAAACACATTGAGAACAGCCTGTTCTGTTATCATAATTATAATAAAAGCTTAGCAACAACTAGCATCCTTCTAGCTTCTTAAAGTCTCTGACCAAATAGGATGAAAATGAAAGGGAACGGGTAACGGGTTGGCACTCATGTCAACTCACTTTGCAAAAGTGTTGTTTACTTAACTGGAAACTCTGGTCGAACATGCAGTTACAAGCTGTTGGTGTTGCAGCGTAAAATGCCTCCGAACTGCTGTCCCTTTACTGTCAGACTCCTCCGTGCTACGTAGTGAACCATGGCTCAGCTCGCTGTCACTGGTATACATCCCAGCTTTTGGATCAGTACTGGACTGATATTCGATCCAAATGTCGGTTTGGTAGAACCGTACTGTGTGCATCACCACTTGATACCCCCACTCTCCAATTTTACATTTGTAAAAGCAGACTGCATGAGGGACTTGAATTTATATATATCTATATCTATAGATAGAGATAGAGATATATATATATAGAGAGAGAGATAGAGATAGATATATAGAGAGAGATAGATAGAGATAGATATATAGAGAGATAGATAGATAGAGATAGATATATAGAGAGATAGATAGAGATATATATCTCTAGATAGAGGGATAGAGAGATATATCTCTATCTATCTATCTCTCTATCGAGAGAGATATCTCTCTATCTAGAGATATATCTCTCTATCTATCTCTCTATCCCTCTATCTAGAGATATATCTCTCTATCTATCTATGGATGGATGTATGGATATCTAGATAGATATATATATATATATCTAGATATCCATCCATCCATCTATCTATCTGTGGGAATACGACTGAAAACACCTGAGCTCAAAGATTAAAGGTTCTTAAGGGGTTTATCATACTTCAACACAAGAAAACTTCAGAACCAGTGATTGAGAACCTCCTGCTCTTTTAAGACACAAAATGCAACTTGCCGCTTACCTGAGCTTATTGCCCAGAGCATTACTCTATAATATCCTAGCACATTAGTGCTATAAAAGTGGATTATACCACAATGTCGACGTCTTTATACAAGGAACACATTGATATTAATATGGCTTGGTGACATTTATTGGAAATTTAACTTCTCTGTCACCTTTATTTACCTACTGAGAGCACGAGGAATAATAAAAACAAGTATCCCGAATCATAATTTCCCCTATGTTGACATTTCAGTGCCTTTTCATTTTGTCCGTTACGTGTTAACATCTTTCATCAAAATCCATTGTTAATCAGGCCGACTCAAGCACCATTCAGTGAGTCCTGATTAAAACTCCAATTACAGATTGTTTCATACACCTTAGCCTTTTTGTTTCTTCCCCCCCGCTGACATTTCACAAACCGCTCAGACATCTTGTCACTACTGGCAGTAATATTGAAGTTGCTGCTCAGACTTGTATCCCAGACTGTAAGTCGATTCCTATAACGTTAATTTCTTCCTCACTTCACTTTACTTCGCCCTTGGCTAAACTGACAAGCTTCTAAATGTCATAGTAAGTTTGGGTGGAGCTGGAAGGTGGTCCGTGTCCACTTGTTTAACACGATGGTTTCACAAGTTAGATTTGCAGTCTAAAAATAGAAAACGAATATAAAATGAATTAAATGAGACTCGACCTGATCGAGCCGCAGGGAACAACAGCCGGGCCTGACCTGATGGTTTTGGGCTACGATTCAAAATTTAAATATCTATCCTCAAATCCTCTTACAGTGTTACGTCATCAGTCTGTAGGGTTCAGTGAATTCTTGTCATGTTTATGAAATGTTGTTCTTCTCAGTGAATATTTTTTCCTCAACCTAACCACCTTCGACATTTACCTATGTGCCATTTTTTTCCTGAGAGAAATGCTTGAACATGTTGTGCTCTGTTTCATATATTGTACGTGTATCAGAGGAATAAAAGACTTCCCTGTGTATTAAAATCTCAACACTCACACAAATCAAAGAACCAGTTATGATGTTAATTGTCTTCTAGGATACATTAGTTGCTTTCATCATGGTATTATGTTTCTTTGCTTCTCTTACTCATGCCTCATTCTTTCATCTTAGCTCTTGAGAGACAGACATAGAGAAAGAAAGATAAGCCTAGATACTTGCTCGGAGCTCATCTCAAAGATTCATCTCTCCTTGCACCTCTTCTCCTTGAGGACCAGTTTAAAGAACTAGAAGATCCTCTGTGATTGCAGAGGAGAGAGGATGTGAATGAGCATAATGGTGTTTATAGACCAAGAGCTAAGTAAAAGTTTTTGTGCGGCATATAAAGTCTTTGCAATGACTAACTGCCTAAAATTTGTACAGGGTGACGCAGACAAGGATGAATAAGCCTTCCTGAGTTTAAGGTATTTCAAATTTGTCAGAAAATTCACTTGACTGAGGCTACGTCCACGGGTATTTTTGAAAACGCAGCTTTTTCTTTGTGTTTGGGCCGTTTGTCCTCACGTAAACGGCGTTTTGGGTCACTGAAAACCGAATTTAAAAAACTCCTGCCAGGTCGGACATTTTCAAAAACTTTGTTTTAGTGTTTACGTGTGGACGAGGCAAACGGAGATTTGTTCACGCAACGTCAAAGGTGTGCGCCGTTTTTGACGTCACGCTGTGTGCGCACTATTGTTTACATGAGATTAATTTCTACAATGGTGGTTAGAGACAAAAGACTGTTGCTGTTAATCTTACTATCTGCAGTTTAACCCTTTAAGACCTACCATAGAACCAAGTCTGCCAGAGCTTATATTATATTTTTACATGCTGTGGAGCCATTTTTGGGAGCATTTCAAGTTGCTATACATCAATACAACCATTACAGCCTAAATTTTAATAACATGTATGCATTAAGTGCATAGTAATTACATAAATTGCAAAAAAGTGCAATAAACTACAAAAAAATTGAAAATCGTTTTTTTTTTTTAACATATATTTCTAGTTAGAGAAATTTAAGAGGCTTATCCCTCAAAACTGTAAATACAAAAAAGTTGCACAAAATAGTTTCCCACCACAGGAAATTTATTTTGAGAGTCTTCATAGTTTTATTTTTGAAATACACCAATTTTTATATACTGCAGGAAAAACGAAAATAAATATTATAATGCAAATTTGCAAAAAAGCAGTATATGCATCAAAATAAACTATTTCCAGCAGTGCAATATGAGTCCTAAACATCCCAGAAACGACACAAAAAGTCATAAAGTCAAACATAACTTAATAAAAAACTACATTTCCTCAAAATGACGTCACTTCCGGTTTCGGGCAGGTCATGACGGACATGCAAAAGTTCGCGCTGACGTCTATCCCAACATAGGAAGTGTTATGAACAGCTGATCGGATCGGCAAAGGGTGTTTCTGGAATATTATGTTTTTGTTGCTGCAAGTGCTTTTTATGCAGTTTTTGCAAAACTATATGTGGAAGGAAACCGTGACCTAGGACAAGCTGATGGCTACCGGGATTTAAAAATAGTTACGCAAAACTGAGCGTGCCCGCTCTGACCGGTTTTAAAGGGTTAAACACTTACACACACGGTTACTGTTCCTCCATTTACAAAGACAGAGGTGTCAGAGTGAACTTCAGACATGGCTTCTACATTCAACACACACTCTCACAACCCAAATCCTGACGCCAGCGTCACCGTCAGCTTTGAATAAATAAAATAAAATTAAATGTATGCATGCTGTATGCATTTTGTCCAGTGAGTTGTGAGTCTGCACCATCCAAAATACAGTTTTAGTAATTAACATTTGAAATGTTAATTGAAAAGTAACACAAAATTAGCTGCCTTAATATTTAAGGTTTTGTGAGGGCACAAATCCCTGTTTACTCTTTCCCTCCCGGGCTTCTAGACTTCTGATTGGCAAACATTTCTACACGGTTAAGATTTGACATGTTCTTGAGAGTTTGACTTTGTTTTTGGCGTTTACATGTGGATGGAGATATTTGTTTTTCAACACTGAACATGTGGACGGGATTTAAAAAACACTTCCTGCTTTTTTTCTTTAAATATTTGTTGGATGTTTCCAATTATCCAACAAATTTCAATATTAGACAAAGGCAAGTTAGCTTTTAAAAGAGTGCCAGGTGTTGTAGGGTTTGTAAACCTTTATTTATTTATTTAATAAAGAAAATTATGGTTTAAAAACTGATAAATATGCCAAAAAGTAAGAAATCCCAGCACTCCAGCTATGCATTTTGCACCTTGGAAGAAAGAGTCTGTCTTACTCCATCTCTACACGATAAACACACCACGAGCCAACAGAATTAAAGCACCTGTTATACAAATTGCGCGCAAACCTTGAAGGTCTGTTTGAATGTTTACAGCCTTTAATTCCAAAATGTCCAAAGTTTATCAAGTAAATAATATTGTATCCTTGTTTATCAAGTAAGATTTGAACTTCCAACAATCACTTATTGTCACATATACTGTATCTGTGCTGGAGGAATACTTTCGCACTCACTGACTCTCATGAGTCATAAGGTTTCTCTGCAAAATAGGTAGAATTGATCCATTTGTTGCTCATTGAAACCTTGGTGCAAAGATTTCTGTTCTCCTGCTCTTTGCTTTTTGTGTTGTTGGTATTTCACCACTGAATGTCAAAAAGAAATAGTGACTCTAAAAATAGTGAAGTGACTATTTCTGCGCCCATTTGGCCAAAGTGTGACTTAAAAGGGAAATAGCTATTTTCTTAAATGTCACCTATTTCTGACAGAAATTTAATATGATAATGTTTTAATAACAACAGGTGGTGTTTGAAATAAATGGTTTGTTTGCTTGTTTTGCTTGTTATAATCAGCACTGAGCCTTTATTCCAGCTGTTTTTTTATTTTAAGTAGAAGATTAAAAAGTGTCTCGGTGACCGTGTTTATCAATGTCTCAGTTCCATTAATTGTAGCTTCACAGCTGGGAAATGTTATATGTTACAAGTGTGACATCAACAGGTTGTTCTCTCTGCAGCAAAACGATGCTGTTTGTCATAATGTCATGTTGTCTGTCTGCCTTTATCTTCATCGTCTGTATTTTGTCTTGTGTTTGAGCCGGCTCCTCGTCTGTGGTTTGTAGTTTCCAATAGAATTGTTCACAATCATACTGGAAACAGTTGAGACTGAACTCATTACAGTCCCCAGGGTAATCCAGCATTTAATTTGCATTGTCAGATGAGCTTGTCACACACAAGTAAGATGGCGTGTTCAAATGAATATGCAGCTGATTTAGTCACCCAGTATCCTGACTTAATAATGTGGGAAAGCAGTGTCTATTTGTGTCTGTCTACACGTTGGGTGAGTGCCGAGTATTTGGTTGTGTATATGAGGGTGGGAATGCACGTTTGTGTCCGCGTGCGCCTGTTCGTCTGTGTCTGTATGTCAGGTTGGGTCTTAGACTCCACCTCTCTGGGAACATCTCCAAAGTACGGAGGCCTATCTCCCCTCACCACACTTCCTGCTGGTGGCTGATGCCCTCAGACGTTGGTGTGTTGGTGGTTCTTGTCGACTGGAGCTGGGCGCTCATGTATGTACCGGCTCACTCCTGGTGGCCGATTGGCGGGGCCTGGCGCCTGTGGCCCGGCTGGGCCCCTTCCGGGGGGTGGGGTGCCCTCAGGCCTCTGGCCTCTGGGCCTGAAGCTCGGTCCTCTCTGGCACAGCTGGCTCCCGGCAGAGCCCGCGGGCACGCCACTGCAACCCCCTCTGGCCTCTGCTCCGTAGCTGCTGGGTGACCTCTCGTTTGGGGCTCTCCTCAGCTCTTCCTAGGAGGGTGGCATGGTTCCCCCCCTTTTGGTGGTCCTTCTCGGGTCCTCGTACTCTGGGGCCTCTGGATGTCTGGGGCCTGGATCTCCTCCATACCTGCTTCATACCCTGGGGGACGGGGCTATGGCTCCCCACACTCGCTGGTAGATCGTTACATGGAGAAACCTTTTGAATACAAGCATGCTGATCCACACAGGTGTTCACAGACTGCACCTTTCTTGGCTGCTGCCTCAAAGCACATTGTGCGCTGTCTATCTTGCGTGCTGCACAATATCATTTAATATTTAGTATCTACTGTTATCTACTGTTAGCTAGTTTATTGTGATGCTGCTGCTTTTATTATGTTGCTCTTTTTTTGTTTGCTTTCTCTTCTGTTTTTTTCCTCCATACAGGTGATCCAGGTGTTTTGTTTGTTTTTCTTTCTTCCCCCCTTTCTCACCGTCTCTTCTCCCCTCTATTTTTCTTTCTCTCCCTCTCTTTCTTTCATTCTTTCTCCCTGTCCTATCCCCCAGTCATGTCTGTCCCGTTTGTAGCAACCGAAAATAAAATAAATACATAATTATAATAAAGGTCAATCAAATGGACCAATATGGCAAGGCCATGATGATCCACTTGGTAAAATAAATCCGCTTGGCATCTTTCTTGGCCTTAAGACAACAATTCTGATGCTAAAGATCCAAACGGGACAAAAAATAATAATAATAATAATAATGTGGGAAAGCTTTTCAAAGCTACAGAAACATGTTTCAATTGTAGAATTCACTTTGGTTGGTACAAAAATCTAAGTTCATGTTAGTTCATTTAGCAGCATCAAACCCACCTTTTTATCAAAGTTTTCTTATCTGAATTTGTGCTCAGCAAACACATGTAGAAGTGGCAAAAACCATCTGCAGAATTAGAGCGGTGCACTGTTGGAAGAAGGTCCTAGGTTCTAATCCATCATCTGCCCTGTTCTCCCCATGTCTGCTTGGGTTCTCTAAAGGGACTCTCTCTTCCGTCCATTGCCCAAAGACATGTAGTAAGTGTGAACGGTTGTCTGTCTCTATGTTTTAAGCCTGGATTATACTCTGCATCCATTTTAACAGTTAAACAATATTCAGCTCCTCCCTCATTTCCACCAGTGGAAAGACTTTAAAAAGATGTGGCCTTTCCAGGCTTCCTCTTTGGACACCGTTGATTCAGTTTCTTCTGTTCGACGGCCACATCTTCAGCTGTTTTCCACTTCATCATGACATAAATATTTCCTTACACAGAGAAATGGGATGTAACAGTATGCAGATTACAGGTTCATGAGGACAACGGTTCACTAACACATGCACACACTTCTGGCTGAAAAATCTTTTTCTCTGGCAATACCTCTGAGGTTTAACAGAGCCTATGAACTCTTCATTTTGAGTCACAGTTTTAGCTTCGGCTCCAAAGACAGAGCAGTGTAACACACCCGAAGACAGACACTACAGTCAAACGCACCTGTAGTGTTGGACCCAATAAACATATGCTGGAGCGACTATTTTGACAGCAGAACTTTTATTTGAAGTTGTGGTTTCATTCACAGACACTCCCGCTCTCTTTGTGCTGTCACGTCCGCTCCCGGCTGAAGCAGCCCTTCCTGCAGCGGCTCCTCTACCTCCGGCAGGTGTAGACCCTCGCGTGCCTCGTCCGCCGCCTCCGACTGGAGCGGCTCCTCCACCGCTCCCGGCAGGAGCAGCCCTTCACCCGGCTGCTCTTCCTCCTCCGGTCGGAGCGGACCGCTGCGCCCCTCGTCTACCACCTCCGGTTGCTGAAGTGCCTCCACTGCTTCACCACCGTGGGGACACCCCTGTGGGGGTGGCGCCCAGGCCCAGAGCAGCGCCGCCAGATCCCCAATCCTTTTCAGGTGGCGCTCGGTCTGGTCCCGCAGCTCTTCCTGCTGGCGACGCACCTCTGCCGCCTGCTCCCGCTGGATAGCTGCCGTCTCAGCCATCATCTGGGACAGCTCCTCCCTTCCCTGGCTCTGTTGTGGGCCCGTCTTGCCGCCTTCTGGGTTTCGGCACCAATGTGGTGGAATTAAGGCACGACGGGACCACAGATCCATGTTTTGAGCCATCTTTATTTAATATTGGCATAACCCCACACCAACCCCTGAGTCCCCGTGTTTTAACACGGCGGGCGTGATTGCAGATGCCGTGCAGGTGCGTCCGCATGGCACCGCAGACCACGCCCCACCACAGCACCCTTTCCAAAGACTGATCCTTTCCCAGTTCTGTATTAGCAGTCCTTCTTCATCAGCACAGTAGCTCCCTCACGATATCTCCTCCTGATTCACTTCACTGCTTCACTTTAGTCAGAGCACTAGATTGGACAGTACATTTACTAATAACAAGCTAGCTGCAAACCACTCTGAAGCCAGCACGTTTACTCCTGGTATCTTTGGATGTGTGTCACAAAAAACCCCATACAGGTCTGTAAGAAACTGTTTAGTAGCAGTTGAAGTCAGCCATGATCTCTCTTCTTGGTGGTATAAAGCAGGTTGTAGTCATGCTACGACATCTTTCTTGCTCCTTGCTATCCAGTTCCCTGAATGACATAATTAAGGACAGGCAAGGATAAGTAGCTTTTAGTAGCAATGATAAGCATCCTGCTATTTGAAATCACCAGAGCTGCAGTGAGGAAATACATCTCTGTAATGGCATCAGCTTTGACCATTTCTCAAACCAGGGTTTCGATCTTTGTGCAGGTCACGGGAGCACCGTTTACCAGACCTTTTTCTCTGCCAACAAATGCAGATGCATCATCATCTGAGCAGGCATTACACTGCACATTATACAGGATGTTATTACAAAGCCATTCGGCAGGTTAAAGGGAGAGCTATTTCCAGACTGAAGTGCTCACCCATCAACATCCACTGTGCAAGCGTCAGAGAAAGTGAGGACACACACATATTATTATATGGTTAGCATCCAGCCTCCAGACACCCCTGACAGATTCATGAGTATTTCCTCTGTTGTGTCCTGTGGATGTGATGTTTTAGTTCGCCACGCGTGGTAACGGCGCTTCTAGTCTTACTAAGATGCTGTTATTGAAATACTTTAATGATTCCAATCTGCACCTCTTCTCTTACGTATCATCTACTAAGTCAAATATGATTTATGCTCACAGCTGCGGTTGTAATTCCTCACAGTTGTAGCCCACAACTGCTGAATGAGACAAATACGCACAAGCGTGTGCACACGCTCGAACACACACTTTCTCCCTCTGCGAGCTAGAGACATGACCCAATTTATCAAAGCTTCAACTTGTTGAATGTTGTTAAGACTGTAGCAAACCTGCTTTGGATCAATATCCCAACTTAGCTGGAGTCTGTGCAGCTTCCATGTTTTTTGGGATGCAGAATTATTTTGGATTTTGTGTGGAAAATGAATCTGAATTGTGCCGTTAATAAACCTTCCTCCAGTCTGACTATCTGTGCCATAACTTTTTTAACATTACATGTTTTATATGGACAGTGGATCAAATATTTTAAGAATGAATGAAGCAGGGGTCGGTGCGTTGGTGGTTCTTGGTGTCCGGGGCTGGGCGCTCAGGTATGTACCAGCTCACTCCTGGTGGCTACTTGGTGGGGCCTGGCGCCTGTTGCTCGGTCAGGCCTCTTCCAGGGCGCGGGGGGCCCTCGGGCCTCCGGCCTCTGTGCCTGTGGCTCGGTTCACTCTGGCACAGCTGGCTGCCGGCAGAGCCGGCGGGCACGCCGGTGCAGCCCCCTCTAGCTTCTGCTCGGTGGCTACTGGGTGACCCCTCGTCTGGGGTTCCCATGAAGGTGGCACGGATGCCCCTCCGGTGGTCCTCCTTGGGCTCTTGCACTCTGGGGCCTCTGGATGTCTGGGGCCTGGATCTCCCCCATGCCTGCTTCATGCCCTGGGGGACGGGGCTATGGCTCTCTACATCCTCTAGCAGACCATTACATGGGGAAACCATTTGAATACAAGCGCGCCGATCCACACAGGTGTGCACACGGGTGTTCACTGTTCATAGACTTAAATCACACCTTTCTTGGCTGCTACTTCAAAGCACATTGTGCGCTGTCTGTCCTGTGTGCTGCACAACAACATTCAATATTTAGTATTTACTGCTGTTTACACTTAGCTAGATTAATGCGATGGTGTTGTTTAGTATGTTGCTTTGTTTTGGGTTTTTTTTGCTTGTTTTCTATTCTTTTTCTCTCAACAGGTGATCCCGGAGATATTCCCCCCCCCCCCCCCCCCCCCTTTCTCATTGTCCCTCTCCCCTTCTGTTTTTCTTTTCCTTCCTCTTTCTTTCTCCCTTTCCTATCCCTCACTCATGTCTGTCCCGTCTGTAACAACTGAAAATAAAATAAAATAAATAATAAAAACAAAGGTCGATCAAATGGACCAATACGGCAATGCCATGATGATCCATTTGGCAAAATAAATCCATTGGGTATCCTTGTTGGTCTTCAGACAACAATTCTGACGGCTAAAGAACCAAATGGGACAGGCAAAAAAAAAAAAATTTAACATTACATGTTTTATATGGACAGTGGATCAAATATTTTAAGAATGAATGAAGCAGTGTATACATGAAGCGATTCAGTGGCTGAGGTGGACAGTAATTCTGAGTCGGCTTTAAACCAACCAACAAGAGGGAGAACCTCAAAAATGTGAGTTGAGTGATCCACTATATTATAGTTGCAACTTTATTTAATTGAAATGCATTGTACTTGCTCATGGTACTGTTTTAAAGAGTGAAATGCACGTAGGAGGGAAGGAGCATCACAGGTTTCCTAAACTGCGATTTTGTGTCACCTTGTTTGACTTTTTGATTTGTCTCCCTTCACACACAGCTGGGTTTGTTTTAGGCACCAAAAACCACTGGGTTGTATTTGGGTAGCAGTAATTACTTAGATTTAAATGAATCAATTGTGATTAGGATTAGGATGGTTAGGATGTGATTGGTTCTCATGGGTCTATTTGCGAGTGAAACTCTTATCATTATTGCCATGACCAAGTATATTATGGCACCTGTGCCAAAAGACACTTTCTACACATCTCTGAGGTGTCAGAGGGATGTTAAAAATGAGAACAAACTGGAGTGTCTGACATTATGAGTTATTTTTTCCTGGACTGTTTTTTTTCCCGGTAGTTTGAAAGTGTCAGTGTTTTGATAAAAGAAGAGATTTTCAAGTGTTTTTTCTCCTTTCAGTGATGTGCCTGGACATCTATGTCTAAACTGGCTTTAAATAGTTGACAGGTGAATGTTTGTTACACTATATTTGAAAGTGGAGCACGTCTGACAAGCTGCAGCGCACATACTGAAATGCCACTGAAACAGCTTATTAACTTTTTGGGTAATATGTTATTCAGGAAGTCAGTTTTAATCATTTAAACCACACGTACTGTTTAAACATAGGACCACAGAGCAGTCTGTGACATCACAGTGATCCCAGGCCCATTGCAGACAATGTTAATTAAAGGTGACTCAACTACTGCTTGTTGGCTTGTTATTTTTTTGCTTTACACTAAGACAGTGTCACAAGAATGCTCTAATAAACTGCACTGCACTGTCTAAAAGAAATTAAACTTTTTACCAAAGTTAGGCCTTATTTTTAAAGAGATGTCTAGACTTGTTTTGACCTTAAGATGCCTAATGAGATGCTGAGTCCAGTTGTGGACCAGCTGTGCAGCGATAGGAGGGAGGCGTGGTGATATTAATGCCAGGTGTTCTATTTTAGTACTTGTTCGAGGTTGTAAACTTTATTATTGCTTTATTTCATTTATTTAGTAGTTTATTTGTGAAGAAAAAGAACAAGACAGCAGTGCCCCATGCGTACATAGATAATAATAATATTACAGAGTCATTTGTTTCATAGTAATTCTGTTCAATTGTGCAGAAAGATTAGTATCTATAAGCTGCTGGTGGAAAAATAGTGGCAGGGAAAATCCAAATTAAAACAAAACGGATCACTGAACATTTCTAGAGTTCATGTGCACAACTAGTTAATGTTGTTTTTGCATTTGTGGCCAGATTTTAACCAGGACTTGACTGTTTTACAGAAAGTTTAAAATCCTGACTTTGGCTTAAACTCACAGTTCCAAATTTTTCTCCTTTTTTTTTTTTTTTTTTTTGCCTGTCCCATTTGGTTCTTTAGCCGTCAGAATTGTTGTCTGAAGACCAACAAGGATACCCAATGGATTTATTTTGCCAAATGGATCATCATGGCATTGCCGTATTGGTCCATTTGATCAACCTTTGTTTTTATTATTTATTTTATTTTATTTTCAGTTGTTACAGACGGGACAGACATGAGTGAGGGATAGGAAAGGGAGAAAGAAAGAGGAAGGAAAAGAAAAACAGAAGGGGAGAGGGACAGTGACAAAGGGGGGGGAAGAAATATCTCCTGGATCACCTGTTGAGAGAAAAATAATAGAAAACAAGCAAAAAAACCAAAACAAAGCAACATACTAAACACAACACCATCGCATTAATCTAGCTAAGTGTAAACAGCAGTAAATACTAAATATTGAATGTTGTTGTGCAGCACGCAGGACAGACAGCGCACAATGTGCTTTGAAGTAGCAGCCAAGAAAGGTGTGATTTAAGTCTACAAACAGTGAACACCCGTGTGCACACCTGTGTGGATCGGCGCGCTTGTATTCAAATGGTTTCCCCATGTAATGGTCTGCAAGAGGATGTAGAGAGTCATAGCCCCGTCCCCCAGGGCATGAAGCAGGCATGGAGGAGATCCAGGCTCCAGACATCCAGAGGCCCCAGAGTGCAAGAGCCCAAGGAGGACCACCGGAGGGGCATCCGTGCCACCTTCATGGGAAGGGCTGAGGATCCCCAGACGAGGGGTCACCCAGTAGCCACCGGGCAGAAGCTAGAGGGTTTTTCAATTTTTTCTCCTTAATTAAGAATGAAATTTGTGCAAAGGAAGGCTCGCGTTGTCTAAATCTATCTATGATGTATTTCATGTGACTAGTATGGTATAGAGACGTCAGCACTGACAGCACCTAATGATGAAGAAATGTAAATCACACGAGTGACTGATTAAGGTTGTGAATAAACAGATCAAAACTGAGAAAACATATTTTTATTAAAAATTTAGAAAGTTGAAATATGTATGGGAACATAGCAATGAAAAATTAGATCATGTGAGCTCTTTGAAATGGTGAGCAGGGTCTGATTTGCTTAAAAGTTTGAAGATTAGCCCTAAATTTAAAACAATGTTATTCATGGATAATTCCAATTTTCTTTATTCCTTTATTTTTGTCATCTCTCTTTCAT